>NC_135502.1:43235236-43535236 GCF_052857255.1 Amblyomma americanum
AGGAGGAATTTCTGAAAGAAACATTTGAATTCTTTGCAAATAATGAGGAGTACATTCATGAACTCGTCGACTGATAATGCAAGTTTCATAATGTGCATGCTTCTGAGTTTAACGTTTTGTGTCTGTAGACGAGTATTATCGCGCCTTTATAGCCAAATAAAGTAAGCATATTGAGCGAGATTAGAATGAGCGTTTTCTGTACTTTTCCTTCCATTTCGCAGAGGAGCCTATTCGATGAGTAAAAAATAAGCCTTGGTACAAAGCTAGTAATTTGGCACAATTTAATTACCACTGGTGTTTTTTAAAGACAAGGAATGTGAGGTGATAGTGCTTTTGTCTCTGGTATTTGTCTGCTGTTTATACACCCCCCAATAACAAAGAATAAATGTGAAATCCCTAAAAAACAAGTTGTCATCAAATGAAAGCCCTGCTAAGCAACACAGAAAATGGGGAGGCTTTTTTTCTGCAGTGGACGCAGTTCAAGTGATGATGATTATGGTGATGCTTGTCAATGAAGATGAAGACTCGGGAAGGTGGTTTCAAGGCTAAGACGTGGTTCTGCATGTTTGCCTGGGTCAATGAGGATTTGAGAAAAAATTGGAGTGGAAACTTAAGATCTTCCTCAAGGGTACCACGCGATAGGTTTAATGGGTTAATGCACGTATATGCGGAATTGGTCATTCTCATTACATTCATAGATCGCTGGGAGTCCTCATACCACTCCTGGCGCAGTGGTGCAGCGGCTAAGCGATGCGCCACTGCCCTGCCATGGCAGGTGCTTTTACCGGTGGGGCTTGTGCGACTCTATAGTTGCTCTTTCCGAGCAACTTCTCGCGATCGATCATTAATTTAACGGCCACCTTCCACGGTGGTCAGTTTGTTCACAATCCGGTGGGCAGGTTGTGATGACGTCACAAGGTCACATGACCAAGGCAGCCCACCTAGGTTGCTTCTCCGGGGATTTTTCTCCAAAGAACGCAAAAATGACGCCGAAGCCAGATTTACTGCAGAATGAAAGCTTTAACGTTGTCGCGTTAAAAGAAGAACGTTCGATATAGACGAAATTTATCAGGACTATAGTCTGAAGCAATCCAAGAACGAAGCAGTCAATGCCCCTCGAAAAAGAATCGTACTCCCCCCCTCCCCCCCCCCCTTTCCCCCAAACAAATAACGTCAATAAGTTTTCATGACCCCGCAGTCAATCCCGTGGCTAGCAAGTGCGTTGTCACGCTAGTATGCAAAGCAGTTGACCTCGACGTCATGAAACGAAAAAAGGCCCACCTGTTATAGCTCTGTGATGTCAGTGTACGCGGTAAACAACCTCAGCTGGTCAATTAATCTGGAGCCTTCACCGCAGAAGGCGCAATGCGGATCGTACGAATTTGGGAGAGAGAGAGAGAATAAACTTTATTTGGTCCATTAAGGGTTTAGCGTTCGGTCTTCGTCTTCATCGCTGCAGACTCTTGACCTTCAAAGCAGCGTTGGGCCCTTAGTCCAGGGCTCCACTGAGTCGCGCTGCTTGACAAATTCAACTATATGTTCCCAAATTCGTGGTGGACGTCACGAATTTGGGAACATATAGTTGAATTTGATCGGGTCGACATAACTATTTGATTACAATTCCCTAAGGTGACCCCTTGCTCCATGTTTAGATTTTTGTCCGGTTCGATGTGTGCTTTCCTCGTTAATCTCAAACGTTGGAGTAATTCCCTATAGCCATCCTGCCTCAGGTTCTCCTGTCGGCCTTCGCCCTATAGCCGTCCCATCCCATCCTGTTTCCTGATGGCCGTACCCTCGGCGAAATAGAATGGTAGACGAAATGGTAGACGAACGGTAGACGAAATAATTTCGTCTACCGCGTTGTGAATGCCCATGTTTAGTAGTCTTTCTGTTTCCGTGCTGGCCGGCATACCATGCGCTCTTTTAAATGCTTTACTTATTAGAAGAACGTCCAACTTATTCTTCTCATTTTTCTTCCATTTCATATATGGTGCTGTGTAAGAGATCCTGCTCACAATAAAAGCCTGTATTAAATTGACGGTGACTTTTCTCCAAGTCCATACTTGTGGTTTGACACCCTACTAATCACTCTCGCCTCTAGCTCAGCTGTTGCTTCCAATCTCGAAATCACTTGCCCGTTGTTGCCCTTGCTGCCTATTAAGAGACTTAAGATTTTCGCAAGTGGTACCACTTGAATTTGCACTCCCTCCGCAAATACTATAACAGGGTCAGAGTCCACCTCAAGAGTCCGCCTTTCCACCTCTAGATTAGTTATTGCAATTCGTTGGGTGCGCATTGGAATCCACACAACTATTAGAACATTTTTGCACGGCATCCGCCGCACATTGTAGTCTCTCCTGCATGCTCCCATTTGACCCTCCGGAGGTTGAAATAGGAAAGTCGTGCGCATACAGTGCGTGCTTGACACGCTCTATGCTGTCCAGCCTGTTCGGTAGTTCTAGGGCAATGTTGGAGAGCAAAGGGGACAGCACTTTTCCTGCGGTGTGCTCTAACTTCTAAGTCTCGTGTACTCTGACATTAGTTGTCCGCCATTAAGCCTAACTCTACGGTTCGAAACAAACTCTTTTGTATAATTGTTTCGACTTTAAACCACAATTGCATTCCTGTAAAATTTTGAGCATGATAACATGTTCGACATTATCAAAGCACCTTTGAGGTCTAATGCTAGAATTGTCCTCCAATTTTGTCGATGATTTCTTGTTTTAGCTGTAAAAGCACATCTTGAGTCTAAAGGTTTGGTCTGAACTCGAAGATCGTGTTTGGGAAGATGCCGGCCTTATCTAAATGTCTGTAAATAGATTGGCATATTACTTTTTGCATTAAGTTGCCGGTACACGACGTCAGCGACATTCATCTCAAGTTCTCGATGCTGATCTCTTCTACCTGGTTTTGGAATGAGCATAACTTATTCTGTCTTTTCATTTCTCTGGAATGTTTCCTTCCGAACAGCTTTTATCAAAGAAGTCCGTGATAGCCTCTAACGACTGGTGGTACAAGTTATCTAGCATTATGGTGGTTACCCAATCTCCACCAGGGCAAGTATCCCTCCTCATGTCCACGAGGATCGCACCTTCGAGGTTGTGATCTCCTTGTCCATTTGCATATTCTGTTTGCCCTGTAGTATTCTATTTCCGGACCGACACCCTCCTATTGTATGTATGGCTTTCTGCAGATATGCTTTCTGTTCTGCTTTGCCCTTTCATGAGTCCATCAGGAATCTCAATATGAACCATGTTATCTTGTGGTTAAATTCGCTATTGACAGAGTCGCAAAGGTTGGGTCATTTGATATTGGCCAAATTTGAGGTACACCTCTCCACGTGCTCCGTAAGTTCTTCTGTTCTTTTCTTTCTTTATCAATTTAGTTTCTGCCTTCTGCACCTCTTTGTGAGGCCTCTCCTCGCTTCCCACAGATGTACCAAATACGGGTATATTGCCGAAAAGTCCTCAGATGCCTTAACCTTTTTCGTGTGGGTTTCCACGTCCTGCTGACGGGAAGAAAGAAAACGAAAGGAACTGGCTCAAGCCGAACCACGCTTCACCCATTCTTCATAATCCTCAATGCTGTGCCCCTCCTTTTCACTCCTGCACTCCCTGACTTTATTCCAATTTGTAATTCGCGCTGTCCCCCTCTTCGTGATATTCTTGTTGCGTTCCATTGTGGTCTTCAGGGTAAAGTGATCGCTTCGCAAGTTTCCATCAAATTCTTCTGGGCTATATCTCTTAGATTCTTGTCTAAGGTCAGATCTGGACTAGGGTCACTGCGCACTGCGTGGCGCAGAAGGTAGCGCCTGAAGCCGTCAATAACAACTTTAAACTCTTTGGCTTTTCCCATACGCATGTATGCATGGTAACACTATTCGATTCGCCAAGACGATGAAGAAGACGATGTTTCCAGGGCTTCGATTTATTTTGTGAGGCAAACAACAACAACCTTAGTCAAAGTCAGTTGGCATGACCAAATAGGCTAAAATGTAAAGGCGGGAACAGTTTTTCAAGGCGTTCTACCAGGCCTGCGCATTTCCGCGCTCGCTATGGCGAATCCGAAGATGGACACAGCTGGGCTGTTGCTGCTTTTACACCACGTACTGCTGAAGGTAGGCCTAGATGCCATACCTCCCGCGACGTTCGTGCTCGTCGCCGCGCAGGCCTGTGTCTTCCTGCGGCTGTTCGACTTGCCCTGGTCCGATCCTTCCGAAAAAGAGAGTGGTGGCGCATCTTTTACGGCGCGATTGAACACGCCGACAGCCTACACCTTTACTACAACATGGTGAGCTTTATTTGGAAAGGAATGATTCTGGAAGACAAGGTCGGCAGCGTTGCAGTTCACCTTCATCGTCTCCTTTTTCACTGCGCTCTGCGGCGCCGTGCTCATCGTAATGAACTGCGTGCTCGGTGAAGTCGTCGACGGCTCATTCTACTACTACTGCCGGCGTCGGATTCTCAGGCGTGATCTTCGCTCTCAAGGTGCTCAACAACCACGACTACCCCGGGCAAAGCCGGCGCGTCTTCGGCTTCGAGGTCACTCTGCCCTCGGGCTTCTTCGTCTGGGCCGAGCCTCTTGCTCATCCAGTTGATCTCCTCCGATATATCGTTTCTCGCTCACCTCGCCGGAGTCCTAGCGGGCCTCGCCTACGTCTACATCATCAAGCCCGCCTTTTCAGTCGCCTGGCGAGTTCTGGTGGAGGAACCCATGCTCGCGATGCATCAGGAGGTGATCCCGTACGGTTCGATTCTGCTGTTGTTGGTCCTGCTGGCAGTGCACGGGGACCTGTTGCCTGAGCACTGGACAAACGACGCGACCTGCCTGACCTGTTCTCCCGTCATCGAGAGAGCGCCAGTGGCGCCTCCTGTTTCTGCCGGCGCTGCACTGTACGGGTCCCTGGCACCATGATCTACACCGTGGTCTCCTTGCTGGGCCTCGGATACCACATCGAGAGAAGAGTGGGCTCCGTTCGCTTCCCTGTCCGAGATGGCTGTCCTGGTATTCGCCACGAACCTGGCCTTCTGCGCGGCTATTCACTACCTGCTACTGGACAATGACGAGTCCGGCGCTGTGACCCCGAAAGAGATGAAGCGCTGAGTGCATCCCGGCATTGACAGCGGCGATTATGGGCATGAAGGGGCTCTACAGAGTGCCGTACCTGCAGGACAGGTACTTATTCTTGCTGCTCAGGTTGCCGTTGCCTTGCCTCGTCGGTGCTGTTCTGGAAATCGATTTGCTTTATTTTGCACTGCCTCCGTGTGGGGATTGTTGGCCACATCGTGGGCTTTGTTGTTGGGCGGTTGATGCCCCATTAGTATGCGCAACATTTTTATTACTGACTATTTGAGTTTGGTCGGAACTGCAAGGAAGAAGTTTCTAAATGCCGCGAAGTTCAACATACATTTTTTGTGAACTCGTAGCCGCTGATTTGCCGCTTCTTAGACCTTAACGTCGTTAATTCATTTGCTGGTCCTCTTTACGTGTACCCGAAGAGATATAAACGATAATATTTATTTTCCGGACTCTGCTGTTGACTTTTCAGGCGCTGGCTTCTCATTTTTTTTCGTAATGACCTAAACGCGATTACGCGACTGCGGGAATAAATCACCGAAATGGCCGCTGATGTCTATTATTTGAGCTAAAGTTCGGTGAATGCGGTGAAGACCAAACAGTTAATGTGCTTGTCTGCTGAATCTGGGGAACGAAAAGTCTACTGTTGTGTTAGTGAGGACATCAATAAAACTAAATTGTGCCTCTGGTCTGAATAGAACACAGAGTGCTATAGGAAACCTCCCTATACAACGACATGTAGACTATGACGGCTACACATTTCAATCGGCTCGTAGGAATACGCCTCAACTAAATCGTCGTGTCTTTAACCATCATTATTTCTCACAAGGCCGCTTCTCCACCGCAGTTGGAATGGGGTCATCAATGCCACTCGTTGAATTCATATATTGAGATATTTAGCAATTGGCGACATGCAAGTTTCACAAATTTTAGCTGGGATACCAGAATTTTAGTATTGACTTCCGAATGCCAGCAATTAATGTTGGAGGTAATATTTTTTTATTTTATTTCTTCATAATATGGGCATTGAAGCCCAAATTATCAAATTCCATACCCAGTGCAACGCAGTCGGCAAGAAATAGCATGACTAGCGTGCTTAGGTTGAGCGATGCTTGGGCAGACCCATTTATATAGTGGGGCCAACGCTCGCAGTCCGGCCTTGGCATGGTGTCACAGCAAGGGAATGCTAACCTGTATATCCAACCTTGGCCATAGCCTGAGCTACTCTTGGTTCCTTGCTGTTAAGGCTGCTTCCCAACGTAGGCCCGATATTGGAAAGCCAGCCTTGGTGCAGGCACGTAAGTCATCCCCTTTCTCGGACCAACCAATTCTTGCCGAACTTCGGCAAATTTGATTGCGATCGTTGGCTCGACTTTGTGCCGCTGTTCTTCTTTTGTTTTTCTTGGTTGTAGAAAAATGCAGAAAGGCCCTTGTGCTGTGCGATGTTAGTACATGTTTGAGGCATACCGCTGCAGCCTCTTTCATTGCTAACATACAACTTCAGGGCGTTTAAACGCCACGTATTATGTCATACCCGTACCATACCGTACCGTATCATACCATACCATAACATATCATATCATATCATATCATATCATATCATACCATATCATACCATACCATGAGATGCAACGCCATCGAACAGTTAACTATAACGTCAAGCCGCATTATAAAGATGGGCGCTGCAGCTTTCTTCTCTGTGTTTGCCTTGCCAACAAGAGCCAAAACAGTGCAGAGGTTTCCATGACAACGCACATGTCAGGGAGCTTTTTTTGCAGAGCTGTCCGGTCACTATTGCCTCAAAAGTACATCAAACAGGCTCAGCTAGTTCTGGCGAGACACACAAGCGAGTGAGTTCATATACGTATATGACCCCATTGAAACAAACGTTCAGAGCCTTTCAACGCTATACACACAGCTTCGTCAAGAAGACGCTTTATTGAGTTTCCAGAACTGACCGGCTCGCTTCCGGAGAGAAGGGCACCTTTCAACTTGTTTTGGCCGGCGTCCCCCGCAAGGCATTCGCTGAAGCGTCCTGAGAGGACGGCGCGCTCTGCTCTTACGGCCCCGCCAATGTGATTCGAAAACGGGAAGGAAAAACGCCCGCGCCGGTGGATCACTGTAGAAGCCTCTGCAAGCCGGCGACGTTGTACCTAGCGAACTTCCGGCATCCTCTTTTTACGAAGGAAGCAACTTAGGAGGGCGCCTGTGCGTGCCCACTTCAGGCTCTCCTCGAACAAATCGATTCAAGAGCCCTGAACAAGGCTGCTGCTTCCCAAGCCATCCTCGTTTTGAATTCTTGTTTTTTTGTTGATTTGTCTCGATCTCGTGCTGGTCTTTTTACGCTTGTGCTCGATCTGATTTTGCGATGATCGTTGTTCAACAAGCCAGTGCTGTTTCTTGAAGACTGGGTTTTGTTTGATGAAAAGTGAAGGTAACACGACTGTGCGCATTGAATGGTAGTCAAGCAACCGTTATTGGTATCGATTTGACTTTTAGAATTGAGTAACAGCCGCGAAATTCGCCCGTGCGCCAGGAAAGATTGAGGGAGAAAAGAATTGGCGTCAGTTAAGTGGTTTATACATATATATACACTGGAACGGCTATAACTTACAGGACAAGCAATGGCTTCAGTTCGAAGCCAAATATATCGTTTCTATAAATCTGATACAACCTCAATCGCACCTTGAGTACATTGTTATTAGAAATCTTCGTTTTCGAGTTAAACCCCGAATAGATCGTTCAAAAATTGTGTTAAGCTCGACTTCTACCCGAAATTGCCATTCTAGAGAATATGGTTTTTAAGTGTGTATTGATTCGACTTTTTTTCATCGAAAGAATTGGGTTCAGCATGAGTTTGCCGATTCATAATTTCTCGCCTGGGGGAGGAACGGCCACCCCACCCTCCGATAAATTTCCCCTGGGGCGAACACAGTAGCAGGCCCCGTATGTGGGAATCAAGAGCGAAGTGTTCTGCGGCGGGCGTCCGTCAACAATGATTTCTCGGTTGGAATTTCTCTCCCTGTTCTATTTCGTTCGAGGGTCGGGGTCGTAAAACTTGCTCGAATTTCACCTTCTTACACCATCAGCAGTTCAAATAGGCATGGTTAGTTCCATAACAGTTCCAGCTAAAAATCTTGGTGCGCAGTTTTTATCTGTAACGACACTCGCCTAGACAACGCTTAACTCAGTTTCACATGGGTTTCAGCAAGCAAGTGAGACTTAAGTGGGTCTTTTTAATGTTAAACCTATTTAGATTGAATTGTCTTCAATATATCTGAACAATAAATCATGTGGAACACAGTCCAGATAAATTTAGAAAGTTGTATGCGGAACAGCGTTCTTATATATTCCAGGAGACATCAAATATGGAACACAATTTTGCATATCGGTACCTGGAACATTTTTCCACCAAATACTCTTAGGTTTATTGCATGGAACCACTTTATACGAACACGAGCAACCTTCTAGAAACAGTTTGAGTCTCAAAATAATGTAAGGTTTCACTGGCTGACGGTTCTGCTCTGCGGAATATGCCCAACCCTTGCGTTTTAGCGTCATCACAATGCGTTTTTGCGAAGCTCTGGACACTCATGTCGCAACTTATTTGGACAGGGATCAATTCAATCACAAGAACAGCCTTATGTATGAAGTGACGTTTTTTCAATGGTTGGTTTCAATACGGTTGCCAAACACAATATTGAATGATCATGGTATCTTCCCAGTCGAAACAAAGGTGTCTACATGATTATGACTGGTTGCAATTGTGTACGCTATACTCATTATACATATGAGTTTCACCGACAAGGTAGGCGTGGGTTTGTACTCCACTTAATAAACTTTTTACTGATGCATTTGCGACAAATGCAGCGAGGAACCACTAGATTTTCACGACCCATGATAAAAGTGGCATGATGAGAAGAATTACGTTTAATGGCGCTTCTACGAGGAATGCCGGTTGAAAAATAAATGGTCATAATTTAGACACACAACCCTGCTTTCAAACACTTTTAAAGTGAGTAGCAGCTATTAAAATTTGTAACATTTAATAAAACTCTCTTTTGTCTTGTGACTGCGTATGCACAGCGTTCCATACAGAAACACGGCTATACAATTAGAAGGGCATACAAGAAAACGGTTCCCGCCAAGATCTACACCAGAGTGCCGATGTGCGGAAAGAGATTCGATCTTTTCACGGTTGACTACTGGTGCGTACTGGAGGCTTCGGCTTAAAACGAAAGCGATTTCTTGCTTCTAAAAGCAGCACAACAGACTCCCTGAGTCTAAATACCTGGCAACACTACACGAAACCCTAGGTGGGTTTTTTTTTTTTTCATGCATATATAGACCACGAAGACAAAAAAGAAAATGTTATAGCAGCACTCTTTGAGAAATTTGACCACATGAAATTCTTTTTTGGTGTTTGAAACTATATATATAAGAGTAGAAACACTACTTTTCTCAGCCGCCGCGGTGGCTGAGTGGTTATGGCGCTCGGCTGCTGGCACCGAAAGACGCGGGTTCGATCCCGTACGCGGCGGTCGAATTTCGATGGAGGCGAAATTCTAGAGGCCCGTGTACTGTGCGATGTCAGAGCACGTTAAAGAACCCCAGATGGTCGAAATTTCCGGAGCCCTTCACTACGGCGTCCCTTATAGCCCGAGTCGCTTTGGGACGTTAAACGTCCCAATTTGGTTTGGTTTAAACGTCCCAGTTTGGTTTGGTTTATGGGGGTTTAAACCCCTATAAACCAAACCAAAACTAACTTTTCTAAAGCTTTGGTAATTCAGACATCATGAGCTTAAAGAAGTCACTTGGAGCGTCTTCAAGTGTCTGGAGTAACGGCCTTTGACAGGTAACTGCCACTTCTCTACACATACATCTATACAACACAGCACACGTGGTGGAGGTAGTAAAACTTTATTGGATGCACTGGGGCGGGTTTCAGAGGAGAGTGGAAGGTTTCACCACTCCCTTGCCTGGGTGGCAGTCCTCATTCCGGGACGCCATTGGCACAAGTCGAAGAAAAGCTCGAACCACTCTTTAAATATTGAAAATCTTAATTGAACTTTCAGAGGAGTCCTTTCCTGAGAGCTCGAAGGTTCTTGGGCGCTATTAACCACTAAAAAGAGCGTTTTGTGACGCGAGCTTCATTTTGTATGCGTGTGTGAACGAGTTGAACTCTTACCCGGAGATGATGTGGCATGAATGTCCAGAACGTTACGTTTATGCAGCGTGGCGACACTTCAGCCACCTGAGAAGTTCTGTGTGTCGTCAAAGCAGCGACTCTGGGCAGGGAAACCTTGGACTGAGTCAAGGCTTAACCAGAACCAGCAGCCTACCAGGGTACTGGATTCTACATTGAGCACATTTCCAAATAACAGTCAAAATGAAATTTCAATGAGGATTTTAAACTGGACAACAAGCGGTAATATTTACAAACAGCAACATACAACCACTCTTGGCTGCTGCTCATTGCTGTTCGTTGTAGACTCACACGTCGGCAAAGTGCGCCATGTATTGCCAGTTTATAGCCTGTTTTAAAAGCTCTGAGCCGCGCTGTACTGACACGAAGCCGTGCTGAAGTTCGGCCAGTATCCAGTGCCGGAACCTCATGCACGTAATACCGCTTTGAAAGTCTAAAAACGATGACCCTTTTGCAAAGAAAAATAAGCTTTTAAAACAAAGCCAAATATAGCAAATACGACATTGGCAATGAATTTATAGCAACAAAAGCCCTTTGTCACAATGATATGTGGCCTAATTGGCACGTTGAGAAAAAGGGACTCAGATCAATCAGACTCTTGTGCAACAGCGAAGAAAATTACTTACATAAAAAGTTAGAAAGGTCGATACTGTCATTACAGTGACGGGGGTCACTACCGCGTTAGATAAACATGTGAGTAATAAAATTTAAATGCCACGTATTTCGACTCATTCGCTTCAAAGTTTTGACAAGTACCGGGTGTTTCAGTAAAGACTTTTAGAATTCTCAAAAATAGGTTTTTTGAGGTAAAAATATGGCTTTTGCGGCATAGAATTACCAGTGTTGGAAGACACCAGAAAACCGGTGAATCGTTTTAAGTAGTAAGCTGGTTAACTAGTTTTTTTTATAATTAACTTCTTAACAATTATAATTAGGTGCCTCGCTGCAATTAGAGATATTGTAGCCGGTTGTTAATAAAAGCCGTATTAGTTTCTATAATGTAAAAAAGACGATTACCATTAGCGCTGTGCCTCGAAAAAATTTGGTTTTTTTGACTAGTTACGTGCACTGGAAAGGTTGCTTTGCCTGCATGCTTTTCGAAAGCGCATGTATTTTGGCACGATGTAGCCAAATTTTGTCGAGCCACAGCGCAGAGCATAATCACATTTTTGAAATTCTAAAAATTGATATGACTATTACTAACGAACGGCTACAAATGTCGAATTGTAACTAGGCGCCTAATTCTAATAGTTAAAAAGTTAATTATTAAAAATTAGTTAACTAGCTTACTACTTCTAACGATTCACCGGTTTACTGGTGTCCACAGACACTGCTTATACTATGCAGCAAAAGCCACATTTTACCCCAAAAGCCTATTTTTGAAAACTGCTTAAAGTCTTTCTCAAAACACTTGGTATATAGTATGTACAGACACCAAGCTATTCTACGGTCAGCTCTATGCTACACGAAAGGCGCAAATTTAGAAACACAGCGATATGGCCCAACTATATATAGTTTTCCCGCTGTCGGTTACTGATAACTTTAATGGACAAAGCGGCGGTTTTAGAGTGGTTTCTTTCGCCCTTTACCGAGTGATAAAGCATTGCCTGTTGGTTGAAGCCATCTCTAACGAAGTCCCTTGAAGGAAATTGTTGGGCAAGAAGCGCATATATCACTTGTTTCAGAAGCCGGTCTGCTTAGCCTGTTTTAATTAGCCCATTTTGCCCTCCATTGGACTGGAACAAGTTGAAAAACTAGTGATAGAGATCGAAAATAGTGCAAAACTACAGCTTCATCGGAAATCACGTCACGGCATTTAAGAAGAGCCTTCAACCTAGACTAAAGAAAAAGGACTACATTTCTCATCTGAAAGTTGCATGTATTTTTCCGAACCATATACGCTGCGAAAAGGCGAAGGTGCGCTGTAAGCTTAGTGCAAGCAAACTGCGCAAAGCACAGAACCTCTTGTCATTCAAGAATAGGGACCTATAGATATATGGGTCGTTTAAGTAAATGTTCACTCTCTCTCCTGCAACGCAACGACACAGCATCGTAAATCGAAGTTTAATAACATACAGCACTGGCCATCGGCATATAAGAAAGATTACATAAAACCATATGGAAGCACTCTGATGTCATATCAGCCGTTTGCGGAAGTCGCTAAAGCAATGCTTCGTACATGATCGGCCCTTGCATTCGGTAGGGCAACTTCATTGTCATTGCGTGGATATAATTTATCAGATCTTTCTGACCGAAAACAAGAACCAAGCCACTCGCGGATACGCACGTACCAGAAACACCGCTGCGCCAAACGAACACCAGACAAATGCGGCGCCCTGCACCGGTTCCGCTGCTCAGGCGTTCGAAATTTAGCGATCCTTCTGTTTATAAGTTCTCAGATGTCAGATGTCCAGTGGTCGATGCACAAAAAAATGTCTCCTTGCTCCGCGTCTCGACCGTATATTCCCCCTCGTCAGCAGACCCAGTACTATCTGGAACGCTTCAAAGAAATAACCGGAACAGACAGCGCTCCTTGGCGGGACTGAGAAAGAGACAAACACAGCGCTAGTCTCAGTCCCGCCTTTCGTGCGCTGTGCCTTCATTTAGTACCATGTACCGACTAGCCCAGACAAACACCTTATAGCGTTACTTAGAACCGGGGAAGGATGGAAAGACGGCTGTTCCACTTAAAGGGACATTGAGGAAAAAATTCAAGTTGGCCTATATTGATAAAGTACCGCGTAATAATTACAAAAGAGGCCATTTTCATCGAAAACGAAGGTTTCATAAGCTAGAAAAGATTTTAAAAAATTAGGGACGATCAATTGGATAGGTGCGGAGAAAATGCGACAGCATTTCTCTTTCACTCGCCAATCTATTCCAAATCTGTTTCCATTGCCTTTCACTCACCAATCTATTCCGGTTCGGTTCTCATTCTGTTCCCATTCCGATTCTTTTTCAATTCTGATTCTACTTCAATTCTATTCTATAACTATTCTGATTCTATTTTTCTTCCATTTGTATTGGTAATCGCTTCTTTATTAATTTTTTTCTGAGTAATTATAGTCATTTTATTCTGTCTTAGTCATTCTTAGTCCAGCGTCCCCGCCCCCTCGATCTCCATTACAAGTGGAGAGAGAGGGAAATTACCTTAAACGCCATCTGCCACCGACCAGGGTTGGTAGGTGGAAACTTCGCACAGACGCCAACTCCGGACAGTTTTCACCTCCATGGCCCTCCTAATGCTGTCGCATTAAAAACAATAAGAATTGGAGGGGACTTTTAAGCTCCGCTTCACAAGTATGACACGACAGGGTTAATGTGGTATTGTCCATAAATGCGGAACTGGTATTATGGACTTTCATAGATTCCTAGGAGTCCTCCCATTCATATGGCGCAGTGGTGCAGTGGTTAAGCGATGGGCCACTGCCTTGCGATGGCAGGTGCTGCCACCGGTGGCGCTTGTGCGACCCAGGTTGCTCTTCCTGAGCAACCTCACGCTGTCAATCATTAATTTAACTGCCATGGTGGTCAGTTTGCTCACACTCCGGCGGGCAGGTTGTGATGACGCCACAAGGTCACGTGACCAAGGCAGCTCACCTAGGTTGCTTCTCCGGGGACATTTCGCTCATAACGCCGATGCCGGATTTTTTGCAGAACGGAAGCGTTAACGTTATCGCCTTACTCCAAATGCGATACGCTTTTAATCAAGTGGCAGAAAAAAAGTTATTCGGTTTTCTCAGCCATAATGTGTTTTTTTTTTCCTGTCAGACGAACGTTAACATATATGGAAAGAGTCAGAGATAAATTTTTTACTGATGGCAATCACTACATTGAGTTGTTCGCAGTGTTTCTTTGAAAGCGTGACCTATAATTGTGACCCCTAGGCTCCTGCTGAATGGAGAACGCGTAAAACACTATCAGTAGTTCTCATCCTTGCAAAGTTTGCTACGTTATCTGAAAAGTGAGTGAGACGGAGGAAAATTATGCTCAGTTTTTTTTTAAATGCAACTTCAACGTTGCAAATTTTTTTTTACCCTGCGCTGCCACTACTGTCATAGCCTATAGGCACCATCGTTTGCATGACCGTGAGTAAACGACAGAACCGGATACAGTCGCAGTTACAAGACCAAACGCATCACGGAAGTGAAATTCTCTTTTTTCTTGCCTTACAATTACAAGCGCACCAGTGCGACTATACGATCTGTGCCTTTCCAGAGCGAAAAACGAAAACAGCATCCCGCAGTTCCGCTCCAGCCTTCGTTAAAGAGGGATATTCGCGCCAACGAAGTGCTCCTGCCACGCGCTCTACATGGACTCGAACTTTTAAAGCCCCCATTTGACTTCCACGAGGCAGCTTAGCGAACGTTGTAGCGAATTCATTGAACGGATTATGTGCGGCTCCGTGGTCGCGAAACGCTTAAGAACCGTGTTGGCGATTCAGTTGGCCGCTTATCGTGCGCTCGGCCGGCCTCGCATCAAAAGGAACGCGTCAGGCGATCACAGCGAGCTGAAGAATGCATAATCAATGACGCCTGCGCGCAAGTTCCTCTCGCAACGCGCACTGATGCGTACGTATATTTCAGACGAGCTGTCCCAGCATATATGGCGTGCCGTTAGGCTTAGAAAGGACCTATTCGTACGCAGTTATTGGCGAATGCAAACCGTATATAAACAGCTGTGCACCATCGTTTGCAGAGAAAAATTCTCGGTGCGCTTATATAAGTACAGGTTGGGAGCATACAAACTAGATGTTTAACTCGGATAGACCGGGTAAAGGAACTTGGATAGACAGAGCTCGGTGTAGGACCATAAGTTCGAAGATATCACGAAATGAGCTAAACCTTGCTTGCTTAAAACTTGATAAAACATGTAGATGAAACGTGAACAACCAAAAAAGACAAACAGAGAACAGCACAATCAGGCTGAATTTTTCTTAAGCCTACACAAATTGCGTCTATTTCAAAGAGGGAGAGGTCTCACTGTAGTGAAGGGCAAATAGTAAATGCAGACGCAAACGTTCATTTGTTAAAAAATAGAGATGCTGGCTTCGAGGCCTGGACAGGGCCGACTAAGGGAAGCAAGAAGTATGTGAGACAGGAATATACAAGTGAAAGGCAGGGGACATTTAAAAGAGCAATGAAAAAACCAAGAACACTTCGAATTCTCTTCTGTATAAATGCCTCTTTATATCGACAAATTGCAGTATTATTTATTTATTTATTTATTTATTTATTTATTTATTTATTTATTTATTTATTTTAAATACTGCAGACCTCTTTGCGAGGGCTTAGCAGGTGGGAATACACAAGTTTTACACTCAGTCTAAAGCGACACCGAGGCAACTAGCGTAAAACGCTGTTCACATTGCGGCATGAACAGATACACGATCAAAGCAGAGTACAAATACGACACAGTCAGACCATGCCGAAGAGGGGTAAATGTGTATTGAACGCAAAGACGCAATGCACGCAGAAAGGTTGAGGCGACTAACAATATTAACAATACAAAGAAATCTAAACTTCTGAACAGACGTAATCAAAGAGAATGAAGATGCGAAGTAAGTATGACGCAAACGCACGTGTGTTGTTTGTTTCGACAAATGGTACAGCTGTATTCACGACCCAATGTGCATGAATGAGAACATTATTCGGCGTCTGTTACGGCCTCTATCTTTGCACTAAATGTTTCCAAAGTCTGCGCATGAGCAATTGAGGCGTCCAGTTGATTCCATTCTCGGATGGCAACAGGAAAAAATGAGTTCTTAAATGAGCCTGTATTGTGAGAATATTCGGTTAGTATGTACCTATGTTCGTGCCCTGTCGGTCGAGTCACGTCGAGTTTGAAATATATATATATATATATATATATATATATATATATATATATATATATATATATATATATATATATATACCAAAAGTGATTTCTGGCAGCTGATTTGGTCAATATAATATAAAATCACCAAAAAGGCTGGTCCTCCAGCCGAAACGTCGTGAATTAAATCCTGTTATGTTTCTTCAATTTTTGGTGATTTTATATATATATATATATATATATATATATATATATATATATATATATATATATATATATATATATATATATATATATATATATATATATATATATATATATATATATTCGGACACATTGATATTATAACTGTTGTGTAAAAGTTGATGCAAAAATTTTAACCGTGCGTTCTTAGCTCTAGTGGAGAGGGCGGAGATTAAAGTTGGGGAGACAGTGCGCTTATACTCGTTATGCATGAATCGCAGTGTTTTTCTTTGCATATTTTCCAGCTTCGCAATATTAGTCAGTGATTGAGGAAACCAGACAGTGGGAGCGTATTCTGGTATGGGTCTTATGAATGTTTTATATGCTAAGAGCTTAGCTAATGGTGGTGCAAGCCGGATGATCTTCTCAGGGACAAAAAAAGTTTTCGTAATGCTGCTGATGATCTTTTAGCAATATGTGCATCCCGTCTGAGGCCAGCGGTTAATGTGACACCGAGGTATTTATGCTGATGAACTTTATTAAGTGGAGTGCCGCATATACTGTAAGTGAAACATAAGGGCTGTTTTTTTTCGTGTTATGGACATGAATACGGATTTCTTTAAATTAATTGTCATCTGCCATCTATCGCACCATTACATAACAGCGTCAAGCGATATTTTAAGCGCGCTGTGGTCGTCATGGTTTTTGTTTTTCTGTACATGATGCAGTCGTCTGCAAATAGCTTGATATTGCAGTTAATTTATTCGATTATAGCTTTAAGTAAAATTAAAAATAATAACTGACTAAGTACGGTGTCTTGCGGAAGATCTCAGCTAACAGGAATTATTTTAGGCGCCATGTTGTCAAAGATCACAAATTGAGAACCATTGGAAAGAAAGTTTTTAACCCAGTTCAATATCTCTTAGTCTCCGATCATGCTTTGCAGCTTTGCGATTAGTTTGGTATGGCATACGCAATCATACGCTTTAGGAAAATCTACGTATGCACGATGCATGTGCGTCAGAATAATGTTAACCAGGATGACACACGTGCTTCGCCTGTTAAAAGGTAATTGGAGCGCGCTGGAAAGATTCGCTAGGCGACCGTGTATAAAGCGATCCGACGCCGAGCATGTATATATAGCACGAGCCTAAACATGCAGATAAGCGCTCGGCACGCGCATGCCATTTGAAACTCGGCTCGGCGTGTTCGGCTGCACTCGCGCTTCGAACGAGGGGGGCGGGGGGGGGGGGGGGGGTATGGTGCAGGCTTTGCCCTAATGAGGCTCGCTTGCGCGCGGTCGCGACGCAGCAACGAGCCGAATAAGAGAAGGCCGCTTTGTCTCGTAATCAATTCAAAGCCGTTGATCTGCGCCTTTCGCTAGCGAGCGCGTTCCAAGAGGATTTCGGGCGACACACGCTCGGTCGGTCGGATGGCGGCGCGATTATTCTGATCCGGCGCGCTGCTCCTGCATGCCGCCTCCGATGGGCGTCGCTTTGTGCGCGGCAGTTCGCCGTTGCGCCGCCGTTGCTGTGTCCGTAATTAGCTCCTTAAAACGGACGCTAATTAGCAGCCAGACCGCGCGAGCCGGCTTCACCCTACCCTCCACTGAGCCCCTCCCGCGGGCGTTGTGTATATGCATATGCGTATGCGCTCCGTCACTTGGCCACGGCAGTGCGCCAGCGCGTTTAAGAGTATACGCGTTCTTTGCAGTGTTTTGGTGTAATCTGTTTGTACAGAGCGGCGGCTTTAAGCGCTTTTGTACGTATAAGCGGCATGACCGTGCACACTCGCGGCTTTAGCGACGCCCATCGCACGCGCGTGGTGTTATGTAAGTACATATATTGCGCTACGCTGAAATGGCCGCTGGGCCTTGCATGAAGTACTATAGCGCAATTCGACTACACGGGTGACATCATGCGTTTCGTTGGGGGATTCCACATTTTCCTGAATACGCCGCACCTCTGTAAAGAGGAACGCCACTGCTGCGGTGGAACATATATATTTCTGGTGCATGAGCGATTGAACAAGGACTCGGGGCTGTACAGCAGGCATGCGTTGCACACGGACGGATGTGTGTGCAGGAATAAGCGTGCGAATTGCACAGCATTTTTCGCACGCGTCTCTCAAGTGGCCTTTCCTCTTCGTTGTTGTGAGCACGAAACAAGGTTTTCGTCGCTGGCACTTACAGAGTGGCCCTTTGTCGTATACATACTGTAGCGTGTCGTATCCGAGAATGTCAGCGTTCGCCTACAGGAGAATGAGAATGCAGCCGTCATTTGCCTGGGCTGGGAGGAGAGCGCGGAGGCGGTGCAACTATACTGTCGTAATATTTTCTGCCCGCATCTGCGAGTTTTCTGTGAGGATTCCCACATATGTCTCCGCAGTTGTCGGGCGTCGCTTAAGGTACAGGAGGTCCCGCCTAGCCCATAGTTTCATCATCGTTATCATCATCATTAGCCTGACTACGCCCACTGCAGTTCAAAGGCCTCTCCCATGTCTCTCCAAAAGAGCGCCTATATCTACCGGCCAACCTGCGTGGATAAAGTTTTCACAGACCAGCAGATTAAAGCGACAGTATTGACTTACGAAATGGGATGCGGACACCATTTGTTGCTGCGCAGGACTCTCCATAAGGGGAGGTTGGTGGGGGGGGGGGGGGGGGGGGGGGGAAGGGCGGGGGGCGACGGTCATGGTAACGCCTCTAGGTCTTCTGGGTAGCAGGGAACAATAGGAGACAATGCTTACTTCCCCCTCCCCCCTCTATGCAGATAAAAGGCCTCGGGCACTTAAGTGCAGCTCTCCAATTTTCCAGTAATATCACGGGAACGTCGACCAGACCAATGTCTCGGACAAGAATGACCATGCGGTCGACGTTGCAGTGGTGTTACTGGAAAATTGGAGACCTGTATTCGACTTAATAGTGTGCGCCTAAACTATCCGCGGCAGCAGGAAAAGTAGAACACATGTGCACAAGACAGAGACAAGGCATGCCCTTCGCGCCGTTGCGACAGGAACACCCAATGAAGGACGCCCCGGAGTTCGTTAACGCTAAACACTACATGCGCTGCGTTTGGCGCATCAGCCTTAGTTGCTTCTGCGCCATAAAATCAATATTACTAACTACACCTGCGTTCCTTCTCATCCAGTACTTTCGACTTACAGTTTTTTTTTTTTTTACCTGAAGTATCCTTTATTTAAACTACTGCCAGCATCGATGCACACAATTTCAGTGTGACGGTCGTGAAGGACGTGTTTCCTGCGCGAGTGTGTGTAGTGTTCGTTTCCCAGAAATAACGCGCAAACCTAGCCGGAAAGATGCGAACGCGTCGGACGTATTCTTTCGTGGTTCCCCAATGAACGGTCCAGCCGTGACTGAGCAGCTTGTGGATATATCCGAGAGTACACTGGCCATCTTGGTCAGTAGCAGGAGGGGGAGGGGTTCACTGGAAGTGACACAGGTAGAATGAAAGCCAACAGCTCTATCTCCTTGGGGTAAAGCCACTTACGTGTGAGCGATAACAACGAAAAGAAACCGAGAGTTATGCCGACCCTTTGTAAACAAGACGCCGTGCAGATATTTCGCCACCGTACAGTTTTACAAGAAGCGGCTTGCATTGAATGGTCGCGAATGTTTTCTATCTCTCAACACGCACACCAGGCTGGCAGTGACCTGCTATAATATGTGTCCGCGAATGTTTGATCGCTTGTCAGATCTGTCATTCTGCATAGATAGAATATACCGAAGAGATTATTGATCCTAAAGTGCACTGATTAAATAAAGTGAAAGAGAGAGAGAGAGAGGGAAGGCGAAGCCAGCAATGTGCAGTCGATAATACGGTCATCCAAAACCTTCACTATTGCACGGTCTTAGCGCAGGTGTACAGTTTCTCTCAAGAATGACCTATCATATACGGGCAAGCGGACCAGCGCCTGAAAGGCCAGCGTCCGTGATTCGGGTGATTCTTCCTACTCCCACCCGTGCGCCGGCAGTAGTGACGAACCGCTATCTGCGTCTTCCGAAATTAAGCTCGAGTGCAACGCAGCCTTCTTTCGGAACAGGACCGAAGCACCCCCTCACCTGCACGACCGAGAATTCGAGAGGCGGCATCGCAGCCCCGCCCCCTTTCCACATCGACGACGCCAGCAGCCAAAGCACCATCGATCGCCTCGTCTCCCGACCGGGGAGGGGGAAAGCGCGCCACTTTGACGGCGTATCGGATGTCGGTGCCGTCGCCGGCTCTGCCATGCGCTCTACCAAAGCGGTCCCGCTGTCGGCCATGCAGTGCGCGCCGACGGCGGCACGTCCCCTTCCGCTACGCCAGTCTCCCCGCGGTGCGGCGCCGCCACGCCGTGCACGTGCCTTCGTTTCCCCAGTTTCTGCCCTTGTTATGCACGTGCGGAAGCTCCTCGTCGGCTGACACACGCCCTTGCGTATACAGGCGGACGATCAGCGCGTTTAGTGCAACTCACGCCGCTGGGCTGGAGCTGCGTTGTTAGGAACGGGAAGCGAAGTTTACCTAAAGACGTTCAAAACGTGGGCACGGGCATTATACGCGAGCGCAGCTGACAAAAGAAAAAAAATAGTACACTCGCGGTAGCGACACGGGGTTTGGTATGTGGGCGACTGTTTGGACGGCTCTTTGAGAATCGCGTTTACAAAATGCTTCCGTTGTTCTTTCTCTTCCTCAGTGCCGAGGTTGCACTGCGTAACGGCGAGAAAGGAATGCCAAAGAAACATGTCTCTAGACCGTGTTTCTTGCTGTGCGCTTTATTGGAGAGTTATGGAACACAGGAATCTTGCCTCCTATACAGCGCGCGCGCCACTGCATGCCGCGGAGTTTGTGCGCATGCGTGCAGGATAACTAAATCAGCTGTATTTCTGAGAACAATACTGCTGAAACACAGACGGAAACATCGCCACTTTACAGCTGATATTCAAGTTTCAGTAAAGCGAAAACATGATTATACAGAACTGGTGCAACTACTACTGCTGCTACTAATACCACTACTGGCGGAAATTTTTCAAACGCCGACCAATTGTTAAGATATAAAAAAGAGACGTTTCGGCTCCACTAGGTATCTTTTCGTAAAATTTTTAACGATTGTCAGCGCTTGCTTAATATTCACCATTGTTATTCCCGACCAACGAAGCCTCGGTTCCTTAGTAGTAGTAGTAGTACTACTACTACTACTACTACTACTACTACTACTACTACTACTACTACCACCACCACCACCACTACTACTATTACTACCACTACAACCACTACTACTATCACTACTACTGCCACTAATACTACTACTAATACTACTTCTATTTCTACTACTAATACTAATACTACTGTCACCAATTTACCACCATTAACCACTGCCCCTGCTACGGCAACTGCTAATTGCTACCACTATTACTTTACTACTGAAGGCTAAGCCTGTGGTGGTATTGAATAGCAGCCTGTCCGCATCGCCTGCTCAAAGCGGGGACGGCCGCTCCATGCATCCGCTGCTCTGCACCTGGTGTGGGGCCCGGGCCCCCGGCATCATTGCCCGCGCAGCGGGGCTCGCGGTAACAAAGGCGGCGGCCGGCCCTCCACCGCCGCTTTGCGAGCCGCCAGTGGAAAAGGAAACGGCGGCGGCGGCTCAGCGGCTCAACTAGCCGGTCGCGTGGCGACAAGAGGATTGCCCGGCGCTCCTTGCCGCGGCGGCGGCCCAATTTGTTAACTCGGCGGCGTTTGGCCGACCCCCCGCCCGTGCATGGCTCGACGCGCTCCGGGGATACACCCAACGGCGGAGGGCACGTTCAGCCGCCCCCCTTTTCCTGTTCTCCCGTGGGACTGCGCGCACGATTGCCCCTCAAACGAACCGAGTGGTATATCCGCGCTGCACTCGACTCGCCGCGCCGGCCGAAACGCGTTTTTCTCTGAGGGTGCTCCTTTTGACCCCGGCGATGGTGACTGTTCGGTAGATGGCAGCAGGGTGTACATGAGCCGATTGCCGAATTTTTGAATTGTTGAATATCGATTGAGGAGCTTATCCGCGCACTTTGCGAGCCTTAACTTTCCTTCTTTATTTCTTTTTGTTTTGCCTGGCCCTTCATCTCGTTAACAGATGGCGTTGTTTTGAGCCTCACGGAGCTGCGCCGACTGTAAACCACGCGGGTTGCTTTGCTCGATACAAGTACTGGGGCAGCATGCATCTCAGTGTTTAGTGCATATTCAGTTTCGGTCATTTAGAATATTCATTGTTGTTCTTCGTGTCTTCGCCTTTTTTGTGTATGTAATGCTGTTTTTTTTTTCGATTTAACTTCAGCGGCGAGTGAGCGCTTTTGTTATGTTGTCGTCTTCCTCTCCGCCGTTTTCGCATTTTTTGCGCTCATTAACCATGAATACGTACCAACTAGCTCAACTTCTCACATTAACGCATTTAAAATAGTTCACAATTTTAGTTTCCTTCAGGAAAACTAGAAACCCAGTGATTTTTACCGTGATTTTATGAAGACACGTTAATTAGATGCTCTGAGGAGAGAGATAAGCCGTAAATATCAGATGGAAACTGCGTCTTTGAGCAAAGTACAAGATACCGAAATGAAGGAAAAAATTTGCAAATACATCTGCAAAACACTGGGTAATACTGGCGCAGAAAGGCATTGCCGTAGTGCCGTATAGTGGAGGTGCCGTAGTGGATAAATAAGACAACAACAACAACAATTTCAACCACTAGGAGATCTTTAGCGTGCCTTCTCTTTTGTGGAAGGTCTTAGAAGCACGTTTACTCTACCGTGGCTCCCTGAGGAGGTGCAAGGCAACCCTTGTGTTGCGCGATTTCCGTGCACGTTTACGAACAATACACAAAAATAACAGCACGGCAGACAGGACAATACGGAATAGACACAAACACGAGACACAAACACAAGAACCCGAAGTGGTCGAAAATGTTCCGGAGTCCTCCACTACACCTCTCTTTTCTCTCTCCCTTCTTGCACTCCTCCCTTCATAGCCTCATCAGTGGCGTGGTTGAGGTGTCCGCCGAAAGAGGAACGGTACACTTCGATGTTGTCTTCCTCGTAGCCATTTCTTTATTTATTTTGTCGAGGTTACCTTCTTCGTTCGCTGACAATCCCTCTCCAAATTTCATCTGGATAACAAGAATAATCTGTCCCTTAACCTACTCGGTCGTGTTCAAAGTGTGCGCTTATGGCTGATCTTTATTGTATACTGGAGAGCATGGCGCCTGTCCTGTTGGGTTCGTGCGCCTCTTTTGTCCTTGTTATTTTCGCGCCGTCCTGACATCATCAAAAAGCTATGCACCAACTAGCCCAAACCAAAGTACTTCTTGAACCTGGATTGTTTTAAACCGAAGTGCTGCAGTGCAGGCGCAAAAGTGCAGCTGCAAAAATTCGGCGTGCAAGCCATAGCATGTATTTTTGCACGAAAATAAACTGCATTATGTCGACATATAAACGAGTGACTTGCATAGCCATCAAGCCCCTGTGCACATGTGCTAGACGTGCACAAACATCGTCGAGAACAAAACGCCACACATGTTGCCGGGGCAAGTTCGTTCACCTACACGAGTGCAAATAACAATAAGAAAAGCAGGAGGAATAAGGCGTTTAAAAAATTGGTGACCCTGTACGCTATATGTAGAACGCTTTAAGACAATGTCTGTGTAAATTCTGGGGCGCGCATCGCCAAGAAGAAGACGCATAATGAAATGTCACCGACTGGCCCAGAAACAAGAACTGTCTTGGAGACCCGCTCTTCGAATGGGGGTTCGTAGCACATACGGGGACGAGTCATGGTCGCTGCCAGTCACACCCTTCGAATCCGTCCAGATATTTAAGACGGCGTTCGCCCGCTATTCTTCTTCGATAAGAGGGCGTTCGGCCCTCTTATCGCGCATAGAGCTGCCATTGCCGAACAGTCGAGCCCTTGTCTGCTCCAGCGTCAGACCTACGTAATAATAATAATAATAATAATAATAATAATAATAATAATAATAATAATAATAATAATAATAATAATAATAATAATAATAATAATAATAATAACAAAAATAATAATAATAATTGGGGAAAGGAAATGGCGCAGTATCTGTCTCATATATTGTTGGACACCTGAACCGCGCCGTATGGGAAGGGATAAGGGAGGGAGTGAAAGAAGAAAGGAAGAATGAGGTGCCGTAGTGGAGGGCTCCGGAATAATTTCGACCACCTGGGGATCTTTAACGTGCACTGACATCGCACAGCACACGGGCGCCTTAGCGTTTTGCCTCCATAAAAACGCAACCGCCGCGGTCGGGTTCGAACCCGAGTACTCCGGATCAGTAGCCGAGCGCCCTAACCACTGAGCCACCGCGGCGGGTCAGACCTACGTCGCATTTTGGATTCTGAAGACGCTTGTTGGTACTTGCATAACTCAATCCCATACATGAACTGTCAACAGCGCTGCTGAGCAGCACTACCAGCGAGGGCACATGCGAAGTTTCTCAATCAGGCTTCTCCGCAAAACGTATTGCCATTGCGTCGTGTGAAAAAGCCAACCTGTTGAGTTGTCTGCACGAAAGCGCTGAAATGCATTTACATCAAATGAAGTAACTGAATCCTGTATATGTCCATTACGCACTAAAAAGTATTCAATCAGTCGAAAGGTACCGCAGTGCCCACAGATTCGACGGTTGGTGGTGTTGTTTTTCGTTTACAGTAAGCGAACACCTGACAAAAAAAAAAAAAAACACTAGCTCGTTCGCGAACTCGTCGCAGACTGATATGTAATGTATCGGTAGCTATTCGCTCAGCATAGAGAACGTTATTCATACGCCCGAACACTGGTCTACACTAACCGAAACTATGCTGCCGAGCAATTGCACTCGCGACAGCATGTTTAAAATTGCGGAAGCAAGCTTCTTCGCAGAGCATAATGCATTGATGCCGTGTGAAAAAGCTAACTTGCCGAGCTTTGAGTTTAGGCGTTTTTTTGCAGTTTCGGCATTCCGTGCTGCAGGTAATCTGTTTTCGGTATTCAACATATTCACCTTTGAGACTGCAATTCGGGATCAAACTCAGAACAAGCATGCTCTGGGATTTCCGGGAAAGTTCCTAACTAACCCGGTCAATGCGCGTCTGGGAAGAGAGAAGAGTTTCCATGAGTTTCTTTATACTTTTAATGCAGAAAAGGATCTAACTTATATAATTTCTTCCCGTCACTGCATCCGCGAATTTTGTCTGTCCGTCCGTTCATACCCCTAGAATAAAATACGCCGAAAATAATTTTGGTGTAGCTTCACATGCCTTACCGGTTGCGCCCCCAAGGAGCCCAGGATGGAAACCCAGCTAATAATAATAATTGGTTTTTGGGGAAAGGAAATGGCGCAGTATCTGTCTCATATATCGTTGGACACCTGAACCGTGCCGTATGGGAAGGGATAAGGGAGGGAGTGAAAGAAGAAAGGAAGACAGAGGTTCCTTAGTGGAGGGCTCCGGAATAATTTCGACCACCTGGGGATCTTTAACGTGCACTGACATCGCACAGCACACGGGCGCCTTGGCGTTTTTCCTCCATAAAAACGCAGCCGCCGCGGTCGGGTTTTTTTCGAACCCGGTTTTACCTAGCATAGTGAAACTTTCGCTTCAAAAATGGTGAAGCACGCACGCATCCCTGCAGCCAGAGCGCAGCACGGAGGACTAGACATGGAAACTCTTGCGCACCAGGCGTCTGGATTACATTTTCTGTTAAGCGCCATTTTCTATTTCTGCATCTATCATTCAAATTAATGTGTCTTCACCACTAGTGACTCTAAATTGCTGACCAGGTCGCTATTCGACGAGCCGACCGCCACGCTTTTGCAAGCGATAGATGTTTATGACACCTTAGGCGGAAGCATATATGGCGTCGTGTATAGAGCGGCAAGCTGGGCTAAGTTAGTGCATCTGCACCTTGAACTGGGGCAAGAGACACGGTCTACTTCTTCTGTTGTCAGTGTCCTGTTGCGCAGTGCCCTCAGTTCAAAATGCATGGCGTCGTTATCGGTGTCCACGCACTCCCCCCCCCCCCCCCCCCTCCCTTTTCTCGTGACAGCCCGCACCCACAATCCCTGTCCTCATCCTCCGTACCCTCCACTCCATCGCGACTGGTTACTGGCTATGACTGCTGTAATATTCCCAGTAAAAATAGATCCTCTAAAGCTGACCCGCGGCTACAAAGCGAGTGCCGTGGCATAAGCGCAACTTGCATTCACACCAGTACACCTGCAGCGTTACTACGCACTCTGACCGGCTTCAGCATTTCGCACGAATCCAGCACTCGCTGAAAATCGTACGACCGCGACGGTAAACGTTTTGTTAATTTTTTTCCGCAATTTAACTCTCTTTCTGTATCTATCTATCTCTATTTCGCCTATATGAATCGCATGCGCGCTATGTTGGCGCGCGCTCGACGTCTCATGTGCTGCTCTCACCCACGTGTTCCTGCGAATGCAAGAAAGAACATCCCATCGGTAAGGCTTCGCAACCACCTGAATGCACCACACCGTCGCTCCCGCCCGTACACGCACGCACGCACGCACGCACGCACGCACGGACGGAAAGCGAGCGCTTCCACGTGCGGATGATCCCGCGATGACGGAGAACTTGACACCGGCGAGTCAAAGCGTCCGGGCCGCTGCCGCTGCCATTAGAGCGCGCGCAACGCCGGGCTTCGCCCAAAACTCATTTTGCTTCCGGGCCCCGCGCTGTCAGGTCGAGTTTGGCGCAGCTTCATTGGGCGACCCGCATTTCTTGCCTCGTTTGGCCGCGGATGCCGGGGACTCCGCAACGCAGCGCATATTGCGTGCCGCTTCCTCCCTTCTTTGTCATGTTGGACGCGCCGTGTGTTTTTTGCCCCTGTGAGCCCCCAGGTGGCTGGTATGGTTCGATTACCTCTCCGCCAAGCGCATAAGCGGAAACCTTTGAAGCCACGCGCGGTGATCCAGGGAGGGCGGTTATTCGCGTTGTTGAAGAGCGAAGCCTACATAGTATGCGTGTGCACGTGAACGGTATATCTCATTGAGGTTAAAGCTGGTGGCTTCGTATACTTGCTGTAGGCTTCATACATCTATAGGCGCGACTCGTTCTTTCACAGAGTCGCCCTTGATCACCGAGGCCGCTGATTACGCCTGAGTAGCGAACATGCACGTCATAGGCTGCCATTTCAGAATAGCCTATGATAACCCTAAAGACGCGACAGCACTAAAACAGTACTTTTTATATTGTGTGTTTACTGCAACATTACAAGCGTTCATTAGTGCGTGCGTGCAGTCAGATCGATGATAATTATAATGAAGTCATTTTTTACTTGTCTACATGAGTAAAAAGTAGCATCCATTGCAATAGAAAGTAATGACGTCGCCTTCTGGACCTTAACTGGATACAGACACAATATTTCGAACGCAAACGAACGGCATGATTTGTTTCATAGACCTGAGAAGATGCCTTCTAGCATGTCCTCTACAACTTGTGTATACACCGCCTCATAAGGTTCAGTTACTACTGCGACAGCCAAGAAGGACCATCACCGCGGTCTGAATTTGGTACACAAAGCAGTCTCCCAGCGTTTAACCCTTCCCGCGCTTTCCGCAGTGGACTTACGCCAGCAGACTTCATATCTTTATCACACTACATAATTCGCTGTGTATGCGCCGCTACTCTAATCATCCGGTGCCTTTCGTTTCAGCATTACATGCTTTGCCTCACTCCCTTTGATCTTATAAATTCTCCTATAGTCAGAAAGTAATTAAATAAAAGCCGAGAACTTTAAGCACCGGTTTATATTGTATAATGAGGTGATGTTTATATATGCAGAATGCGCTGCATTCCCCATTAAGAAACTGGGGTAAATTCGGCTGTAATTAGTACCACTACTACAACAAATGGAGAAAAAATCAGCTGAGGCAGAAGCATATATAGAAAACATCTTAAGCCTCCTAATATAGTTGCGATCCTTTACCTTCAGTAAACAAGCACGTTGTTCGTTATGAGCAGGAACCGATGGAACCACGTAGCAAAATGAAGCAACGGATGTCACAAAAAAAAAAAAAGTTTCGTCACGTTGTTCATACACCTCCGCTGCCTATATACGGATGGACGCGGGAGACTTCAGTTTGAGGCGTCACGACTTTTCATCTGCTTTTAATTTATTACGCTTAGTTCTCTACCTCTTCCCGTTAAAACATCGCCACAAAGGTGTCTACGTTCTCCTACAGCCTTTTAAACGCTTTACATGTCGTCCTCGCTTGTATTATTTGTGCAGATCAAGCTTAAACATCTCAAGCTTTGTTTTGCAACCTTCAAAAACGCCCAATGTGTACTAAGATCTAAATGAAGCTCTCACTGCCTTTGAAGAAAGCAAGCAAACGCTGCTTCCATATTTCATGCGAGGAAAGCCCGCAAAACGTGACGTCTCCGCGATGCTCAGAGAAGCAAGTGCACGGATTGTGAAAAACTAGATGCCTTCCGGTAATGTTGAAATATTCTTTCTTCGACAAAAAATATATAACTCTTCCTACGACGGGGGAAAAGGCCCAAAATAGGAAGTTTGAGCCTGAAATGCGCGTGTCATGTTATCATCAGCTAATAGAACCCTTGGTTTCTTAAAACGTCTTTTGCGCCACGCACCACCAAATGTGAAACTTCTCGCATACGAGTCCCTCGTTCGAACGAAACTAGAATATGCATCCCCCGATCTGAAGCCCTAACCAATTCTATATATCTGATAACTTCATTACAGTCGCTACAGAATCGAGCTGCTATATTCATTAATTCATGCCATTATTACAGCGTCAGCGTATCATCTTTAAAAACAAAGTCCGGCCAAACAAATCTTGCTTGTTGTCGTCGATTCGCCAGTATGTTCTTGTTTCATAGTTTTTTTTTTGCATCTCACTTCCTATTCCGCTCTATACAGCAGCCCTCCTGCACGCATCTCACTCCACACTGGTCATCCCTTGCAAGTTACCCGGCCACGTACTCATACTACAACGTCTGCTGCATCATTCTTTCCTTGCTCCACAATAGACTAGAAATGCCTTCCATACGACGTCATTGCAACCACTTGCACATCCACATTTTCAAAATGTATAACTGCCATATTTAACTGATAGTATTTTTGTACATAAGTTAGTTTATGCCTATACCCCCCCCCCCCCCTTAAATAATACCCAAAAACGGGAGGGGGTCTTTGAGGTATAAGAGTGATGAAAGCAGAGACGGTGGCCATGCTGCAATGACCGTGGAAATAGATGCGACAAGATTACTACACGAACTAGTGTAGTATGCATTAAATTAGGAACAAAAGTGCTCCTCTCGCCTTCATGTCCGTAGCAATATATGGCTACGGAATAGCCACGGTGCAGGCGCCATCCACGTGTGATGTCTGCGCTGACGCGCGGCGCGTTTGCGTAGAGGCAATCGTCCGGGCAGACGAAAACTCCGGCAGACGCACCAATCGCAACGATCTTCTCCTGTGACATCGGCAAGACAGCGGAACGGGCTCTGCTCACGCTCGGATAGAGAAAAATTACGTCTGTTCTTGGTCACGTGGCGCTCAAAACATCATCCACTCAGCCTCATTAAGATGCGCGCATCACACCTAAAACCGGATATAAGCATGATATTAAGCGTGAACATTTTTAAAGTGCACACGTGGGGAATAAGGGAAAGAGATGAAAGAAGAGAATGGAAGCGAGAAAGAAAGAAGCATACAGTACGCACACATGCTGTAAGTGCGGTTTCGTCATGAGGCCTGCAGACGTCAAGTACATCAGCAGCAGTCGCGATTCTTACTGCCTCATTGGTCGAGGAGTGCAGGGATCTGGAGGTATTTATTGTCCAGCCCACTTAGAGCAGTTGGCGTTGAACGTTGAAATGAGGACCGGCGCAGAGTCGATTTTCTATGTTTTCCTTGCAATCGCAGTTGTCGCAAACCGGAGTGTACTAGTTATAGTTAGGGTCGGGAAAAGCCTCAGGCTCTTCAGCGTTTCAGACCGTGGCATATCTCAAGAAAAGAACTAACCATGCAAGTCATTAGTGATTTAATGCCTCGGGTTCCTATCGAAATGTCAATCCTTGTTCGGTCGACAACATCACCATCATCAGCCTGACTGCACCCACTGCAGGGCAAACGCCTCTCCCATGTCTCTCCAATTAACCCTGTCCTTTGCCAGCTGAGCTGCACCCTATGCCTGCGAACTTCTTAATCCCATCCGCCTGTGCAACTTTATGCCGCCCACTGCTACGCTTGCCTTCTCTTGGAATCCACTCCGTTACCCTTAAGGACCAGCGGTTATCTTGCCTTCACATTACATTCCCTCCCCAAGCCCATTTCTTCCTCTTGATTTCTATTTGGATGTCATTAACTCGCATTTGTTCCCTCACCCGCTCTGCCCACTTCCGGTCACTCACCGTCGCACCTATAATTTTCCTTTCCATATCTCGCTGCGTTGTCCTTAGAACCCTTTTCGTTAGCCTCCACGTTTCTGCCCCGCAGGTGAGTACCGGTAAGATACAGCTGTTGTACACTTTTCTCTCGAGGGACATTGATAAACTGCCATTCATGATCTCAGAGAACCTGCCATATGCTCTCCACCCCATTCTTATTCTTCTAGTTATTTCCCTCTCGTGATCCGGATCAGCGGCCACTACCTGCCCTAAGTAGACGTATTCCCTTGCAACTGCCAGCACCTCGCTATACCATTTGCCAGCTGCTGTTCCCTTGCGAGAATGTCGACAACACTGCGGTTCAAAGCCAAACGCAGCTCCCAGTGCTCGATGTTCTAGGGAGCCGTCGCTTTTGTCTAGATTTTTCTTTTTTTAAGAGGAACGAGAAACGATTCGATTGGATGACACTACCCGGGCCTGTCCAAGATGCTGAATTTATAAATTTTGTATGCTGTCGTATTTCGATAACAGTCACAGCGCGCATGTGTGGAAGTTGTTCGTGGAAAACCTCTGAACCGCACTGCTTCTTCTCCTCTATACAGCAGCCTAGTTGGGTGGAGCAGACTAGTTATTTGTAAACCACTGAGTGTGCGGTGGGTAGAGCAAAGCTCAGTTTATAGGCTACATTCCTACGTCCGTGCTTTGAATCTTTGGGAAAGGCGCACATATTCTTAGTGTGTACGCAGAATTATGCAGCCAAAATAATCGCCACACTTGTCTTTTTTCCTTCCGGCACAAACTCTACTAACTCCAGAAAGAGGAGGACGCTTAGACAACGTGAGAAACTTCTTAACCACACTCTTAAATAAGAAAATGCGCCAGCATTTGGAAGAGGCCCAGCTTCAAAAATTCCAAAGGATCCTCAAAGTTTTGAAAGTAGACCCACTCCAGGAAATTAATGTGGCTTATTTGGGTGGATTAAGGTGGATTAGTTGTTATTAGTGGGTGGATTAAAGTGGATTTGTGAGCTGGGTTAGTATAATCTCATACAATAATCCAATGGAAGGTATACTCGAACATTCTAGTTCTCGGATTTTCAAATTTGGCTGCGCTGATGACGTAACGACCCTCTCGATCAATCAAAGAATTCCGTTGTGAAGAAACGCAGTGGTGTTTACAAGACGACAACCTAAATGTTATCGCATTAAAGTATTGGTGGTGAGCCGGGCCAAGGCTCGGTTTGGTTTTGTTGGTTTATGCGGTTTAACACCCATAAGGTACTCAGGCTATGAGGGACGCCGTAGTGAAGGGCTTCGGAATTTCGACTACCTGGGGTTCTTTAACGTGCACTGGCATCGCACAGTACACGGGCCTCTAGAATTTCGCCTCCGTCGAAATTCGAGCGCCGAGGCCGGGATCGAACCCGCGTCTGTTGTCAGCAGCCGAGCGCCATAACCACTGAGCCACCGCGGCGGCCAGGACCACGGCTCGATGTATGTCCTTGTTAATTCTGCACTCGTTTCGCATCAGCTTAGTAATTATATATGAGCATTGAAGCTGTCGGAGTAAATACGAGCCTCGACAGCATAACGACCCTGCGCGATTCCTCTCTTCCCTTTGGGCCTTGAATGAATGAATGAATGAATGAATTAATGAAAGCGGTGCTGCAAACGCGCACCATCCGAGGAAGTCCCTTGAGTACAAGTGGGTCATTCAGAAACGCAGACACGCTTTGTCTGTGAACACCAACAGATTCCGCGATTTGGCATTGATGTATGCTACCAGGGATAGCCATTCGCTGAACATTACGCCATTGTGGCACGCGGGCGAAATCCTGTGCCTACCGTATGGCAGCAATCCTTGCGAATGAATAACAAACATTAACACTGTCCGTATGAACTCGCACGTCCGTGCGCCAGTAGAACAGTATGAACGCGTCCTAGTCAGACATACACACACAGGCGGTAGCTTCACCTTTTGGTCTGGAATGCATATAGATAAAAGAAAAATAAATTTAATGCCCAACCAGCATACAAGCAACAATGTATCGCTTACTTTTTCCCCCCAGGTATTGGTTCCTTCTGTGCGAATTATCGCCATAATACTGACCCCAATTCGATGCAAAAATATCGATAAATTTCGTTTGTGGCTTCAGCAAACTAAGCGTTGCATTTCATATATTGCTTGTAACCCGCACCATTCATGTCAAAGAGTAAACGAAACATGGTTCCGTGATCCAAAGACGCCTGCGTTCGGTGTGCACTAATGGCACATTAATGTGGCACGCAAATAGAAACCGTATATTCCAACTAAATTCCACAATCAGGCACGTTATTGTGAAGTTTGACATCACAAACGTACGTATTCTGCTTGCCTCTGTCGCCACTTGTATGCCCCCAGCCCGTACAGTTGAACACGAATAAAAAGAAACGTAAATACAACCTTTGTCCGTAAATTTTCGAGACTTATTTATTTTCTTCTCTAGAAATTATTCCCCAAAACAAATGTTGGTGCGTATGTGTAGCGCCACATTTTCGGGCTAACCTGAGCTATTTATGTTAACTACTATAGCAGCCGCTAGATGGCACTACATGTAGAAAAATACGTTGTCACTAGTCGTCTGCTCGTTCTACTGTGAGTGAATGTGGAGAGAAGGACGTCCACCTCGAACAGCGTGTAAACATAAAATTCTGTGTGAAGCTTGGCAAGACAGCCACACAGACGCATGAGTTCCTTCGTGACGCTTACGGCCACGAGACATTATCGCGAGCGCAAGTTTTCGAGTGGTACAAGAGGTTCGTTTCGGGGAGAACATCGGTGGCAGACGACACAAGGCAGGGGTGCCCTTCAACCTCACGGAAGGAAAACAACGTGGCTTGGATCAGGGAAATCGTACAACAAGACCGCACCATTACAGTCCGCATGCTATCAGATGGTCTCGACATTAGTAAGACAACATGCCACGAAATTTTGCGTGAGAACTTGGAGAAACGAAAGCTGAATGCAAGACTTGTGCCGCACTCCCTCACACAAGACCAGAAGGACACGCGGGCATCAGTGAGCGCTAATTTGCTCTCCGAGGCAGAGAAGGATGCTGCATTCATCGCTAGCATCACTGCTGAAGACGAAACATGGTGTTTTCAATACGATCCTCAAACAAAGAGGCAGAGCGCCGAATGGCGGTCCAGAAACTCTGCGGCGTCGAGAAAGGTGCGGCGACAGAAGACCAAACAAAGACGATGCTGATAGTTTTTTTAATGCCAGAGGTGTCATACACCACGAGTTAATCCCACAAGGGCAGACGGTGAATAAGGAGTTCTATATCCGCGTGCTCCAACACATGCGTGACGCACTGCGACGCCGTCGCCCTGACTTATGGGCACCTGGACAGTGGAGCCTTCTCTACGATAACGCAAGGCCGCACATGCTCTCAGCGTGACAAACTTTCTCGTCAAGCATAGCATTACTGTACTTCCCCATACCCCATACTCGCCTGACCTCTCTCCATGCGATTTTGTCCTGTTTCTTCGTGTGAAAAGAGCACTAAAAGGTCGCTGGATGGGGAGCGTGGAGGCCATTCAATATGCGACGACAAAGGAGCTGAAAGCCCTGCCAAAAGAAGCGTTTTCCAACTGTTTCCAAGACCTCAAGAAGCGTTGGAAGCTGTGTATAGACTGCAAGAGAGACTATTTCGAAGGGGTGCTGCAGAAATGATTTCGATGTTAAACGCATTATTTTTAATGGACTCAGTCTCGAAACTTTACGGACAAAGGTTGTATGTCACTCACACATTTAAGGAAGGATATACCTTGTGGACTCCAAGTTAATGAACACTTTCCCGAAAAAAAAAAGGGGGGGGGGGACGATGCTTTCGCATCGCGCATGCGAATTCAAATTCTGGACATTGAAACGATATAGCAGCGGTACTTTCGCTTTGTTCGCCGTGTGTACAGAGAGTAAGGCTAGCTGAGCACTTCGAAAGGTTCATTTAAGTGCGTTCGCAGAGAGACTTTCCAGGGACTCTTGAGAGGTCCTCTGTCGGTGCGTATATCATAGGTGCGCTTGGAATACAAAGAACCCGCGCAAGAGGTCGGACCCCCGGGGGCAGCTTAAACTTTTATTCGTCCCGGTCGAATTGTCCACCAATTAAAGAGCGGTGCCGTCATTGATAGCGAGTCCACGGGGAGTTCAGTATTTATTCGTGTACACGGAGAGTGCTTCGCGCTTCCTTTCACCTCCATCGAATAACCTCGTTCAAACGATGATAGAGAGAGGAAAAAACTTGATTAAGTGTCTTAGGTCCGGGTCATGGATTAAACGCACAAAAAAACAGTCAATCTTTGTGGCTGTTCTCCTTTGAACGTTTGGTGATTCTCGTGAAAGTAGCGCTATTGCGCGTTAATTATTGCTTGTATTTTTCCTGAGAAAGAAAACTGAAAGTTCAGGAGTGAGCAAATGCGTAACACTGCTCGCAACATTTTCATTCATTCATTCACTCACTCACGCAATCATTAATACACTCACTCACTCACTCACTCACTCACTCACTCACTCACTCACTCACTCACTCACTCACTCACTCACTCACTCACTCACTCACTCACTCACTCACTCACTCACTCACTCACTCACCCGTGCGCAAACCAATATGCTGCAGCCCAAGTTGTCCACCACGCAAACGTTCAGTTGATCAAACGTTGTAGAAGCACTATAGTAACCCATCAGACATGTATGCTTAAGAAGGCAGGCTCTATGGCATCATTCGCTCTCGTATATAGCATCGCTTGACACACTCTCAGGCGCCTTCTGTTAGGCAGAGAACATTATGTGCCTTTTTACATCTTCCGCGAGACATTTTCACAAACCGCTCAGCAGGCGACGCCATGTTGTACATGAACTACTCGAGGCACGCGCTGAGCGTTGAGGCACAAGACCCCCGCATGTGTTTGCCACGCTATAAATGCCACGCGTCTGGAGAGCAGACAAAAAGTATCCAGCAAGCAAGCAACGGATTTGTGCATCTTTGTGCAAAGATGGGTCCATCGGCGCGTACTGTGAAGTATAGTAAAGCTTACAAGAACATTCGCGCTGTATACAGACACTCACGGTATACGCAACGAGCTGCCGTTAATTTCAGAAAAGTCACCTACATAACTGCTACTGATAGCGCCAGAAAGCGTGATCAATGCCGGGCGTGCCAACGGGGAGGCACGTCCGCGACGCCCAATCGCGTGTCGTTCCTCGGAGTGGCGAGAGGCCGCCCCGGGGGCAGCTGGCTGCGCCAGCACAGGCCAGCTTAAATGATTGGCGTCGTCTAACAAGGGCGCGCATCGTCGTCAAGCACGTAACGATGAGACGACGCCGCCGCCGCCGGAGGAAGAGGAGGGCGGAGAGCGGATCCAAGGCCGCGTATATGGAGGCACCCCTGTTGGGCCGCTAACAAGGCGCCCTGCACGTCTCCGGCCTCCCATTAGGACTCTCTGCCCCCGAGGCAAATACACTTGCTCGGGTTGGCGCGCCGTCAACGCTTATTCGGCGTCTCCATCTCACCATATATACGTGCACTATGCTATACCGCGCTTATTCTGCACGTGCTCGCGCGCTCTCTTTCCGTGTGGTGGCGCGCTCCTGGGCGCGAACGCTGAGGATTGCGTGTTGAGCTTTACAGGTACAGAGGCAGGCCGGTAGCGCGGTACTGCGTTAAGTCACGCTCTCACTATACGTCTGTATGCTCGAATGTCCTGTAAAGGAACTCGCGTGGGGAAACGGTACGTACCAGTCATCAGCTAGGTGCAAGAGTGGACACGCGCGATGCCCTTCCTGGTTTGGGCTTAGGCGCACTACAGAAAGGGTTCGCTCCAGCTCGATGTCACTCTGTCCGTGGCCCAATGACGAAAGCGATGTTTTGCCATAATTTAAGTAAGTAACTTTATTTGCAGGAAGTAATACAATTAATCCCTGGGGTGGCATAAGGCTAAAGGCTCGGAAGCCTGACGAGGCCTTAGCCCCCAATTGTGTACAGCCTGCCGCAGCAGAATCACATTTTCTTTACATAAACACTTACGCGGTAACAATAGCACAAACATATTCCCGCACTATCAAATACAACACGAGTACAGCAGTTAAACAATACAATAGAGCACTACAACACAAGTACACTTAGGGGATTTTGTTAAGGAAAAAGGGTACAGATACATTCATGTACAGCCGAAAGTAACAGTTGTCAGAAATCAAGGAAATAAAAAAAGTATGTGTGCTGAGAATATTCTTAAGCAAACGGAGAATGAAAATGGCTGTGGTTTAGCTCTGGTTAAACTTGGAGTGACGCGGTAGCTACAGTTGGCCGAGTGGAACTTCCTCAGTCGAATTGCAAAGTCAGTCTTCCGCCGCTCCGTTTCGCTGGGCGTTCCTTCTTCATCTTCGTCCCTGGAAGTGGATTCACTCTCTACCCCCACTCGGTTTCGCCGACGCGCCGCGCCGCCGGCAGCTGCTCCGAACCACGTGACCAACCACGTGACCGGCCACGGCGCCGCCACGGAGCTCAAGGGGTGCCACGCTGAAGGCTCGAAGTGCAAGCGTAATGTAGCTATCGCTACGAAAACACATCGGTACATTTCGCCCGTAGGCATAAAATGTTGAGCATGCCGTAAACTGAATGACGCAGCTGAGAGCACTAGAGCGTCGGGGGATTTCACTCCTGCCATGATGTGGCTCTCCACAGAAGAAACTGCACTGCGAAGCCCTTGTGCATTGGAGCGAAATCCGACTGTCCAAGTGGCAATAGACGCGACGAGCATAGCTGAAATGTGGTCATGTTGCATCCTTCGCAAGCGGGCAACCCGTGAACAGCTACTAACAGCTGTATTGCTGTTTGCTGTGGTGCAAAGCCGGACCGCATGGTGCGTGCTGCACAATTACGCGCATCAGTGCCAGCGAAATTTTTGATGCTGCGCTTAGGAACTGTAATTGTGTCTTTGATCGTAATGTGCCTTGACTCACATTCGCAGCGCAATAAGATAGATATATAGTGAACATCAGCATCCCTCGTAATTTGCCGGCGAAACTAATTTTTTACGTCAGCTATAACCAAAAAAGAGCAGAATTCGGTGCTGTAGTCTTCAGGACCCCCTAAGGGATATCCATATCCAGCAGTATTATTCGCGTAGCCGTTACGATGCATAGCCCTTGAAGAAAAACAAAACAAAAACTAAGCGACCAATGGGACGAAAAGGAACTTCCTCGTGCCGAGCTGCCAGTATTGCCGTAAGCTCAAAAGCACTCCCAAATGATTTCTGATACGCGAAAGGTAGCCCAAGAGATGAAGTCGCGCAGGCAGCTAAAAGCGCCTTAAGGCAATAAAGCCGTTCTCGTAAGCGTAATGACGCCCCTGTCCCGATCAGCGAATCTAGGGCTCGGAAGGAACGCCGAGGAGGTGAAAAGGATGAAGAAAAGCAAACTGGTAAAAAAGGAAGGAAAATTTCAGAAACAGCACATGTCGCGATACGTCTCTCCGTATAAAATGAGCGATTGAGCTCTGTAGCTTATCGAAAGTGAGCGCTCACCTAACGACGCAGAAACGACGTGCTCGTCTAATTAAGGACGCCTGCCTGCCGAGAGCGGGAAACAAGAGTCAAGAGTGGCATATCGCTGTCGTTGGACGGTCCCGTTTTTTTTATGACTTATTCCGTCATGACAGGACGGCGCCCAAGCTCTTCAGCCTTTGTATAAGGGTGTTCTGATTGGCAAGCGACCTATACACAATGCTTCCTGCATAGATGGTGTACACACTTGGGACAGCGCATGAATCTTTCGTATATGTATACGCTTTCACGCCGCTATTTGTATGCAGTGTGACACAAAGTGTTGCATGCAACCCGAATACGTTCCCCCGCAACATCTATTACAGCGAGTCGACTTGCAAGTATAGCTGTGACTCCGGTTATTTCGAAGAGCTCGTCTGCGTATTGTCACTGCGTGAGTCTCCACAAGGACAGCGATACGGCGTGCATTACCTTTGCGACTGTTCCGCATAAAACGCGCACTGCACAGCTATAAGCAGCAGACTGTTTCGTTCACGTGAAGACATTCTGCGCCTCCGAAGCGAGCTCTTGCTTTTCAGCAGCCCTATTCGAGGACGGATCCAAACGAGCAATTACGAGTAATGACGGAGCCGAGGTACAGAGGAAACGACGGGAGTCTATATGGAGCTCAGAGATGGGCTCGAAAACAGCGAGGTGGGTCGGGCCATGCCCGAGGATGAGCCGATGATAGCTCCGTTGTTTCTTTTCGCTACGGTGCGCGGCCACGTGCAGTATAAAAGCTAGCTCGCTCTTTGTTTCTACGCGCCCGTCACTGTTCAGAGTGCAGCGTCGTTGGCTTGTTATCTTTCCGTTGTCCGATGATCGCTTCCGGCGACCGACGAGAGGCGCCTTGCTCTCGCTGCTCTTAGCTGCTCTGCGGGTCTTTCTCCGGGCTTGGCTTGGCTTGGCTGCAGCATAGCGCGTTGTGTAGACAGTGCACGGGTGTACTTCCAATTAGGATCGCGCGAGCATGCTTCTGGGCGCTGCTCTCGGAATTTTCGTTTCGAGTGATCCCTCCACGGAGTGTTTGCTTTTCCTGTATACATACATGGTTGTTCTGCCTTGTTGTTGTTGTTGCCTCAAATACGGTGGCCTAACGGGGAGGTTAGGATGAAAACGTTAGCGACTTCTTCTTCGATCACATATCATCCCTCCCCCTCGCATGGCTATGCCCTTTGCTCGTACGCCCCTTGCGAGGGACTGCGCATGCGCACAAGGAGTCAACATAAGCGAATCATGCCGACTTCGGTCCTCGGCGGCGTTTATAGTCTGTACATACGAGATCATGCATGTAACGGAACGGCCTGAAAAGTTGTCTGTTCAATGTCACCACACACTGCGTGCAGCTAGGCAGTGGGGATTCGTCACATGGGAACCGCAACATAGCCTATACATGGTGGTTCACCTATGACTTTACACAATTTTTAAAAAATAAGCTTTTTTTAGTTAGAAGAGCCCTTTTTTCGGCATAGCATTTCCAGCGGTGTCGTACATCAGAATACAGATAAGACGTGTAACTAGAAGGCTGGTTAACTAATAATGCATAGGTAACTTTTCAACTATTACTGTTAGGCTAGCTCCTTCATTATTGAGAGGCTTGTAGTCAATTTCAATTCAATTCAATTCAATTCAATTCTTTATTTCCCATGTACACATGGAGAGGGTCGAGGGAAAAAAGCCAGTAAGATGTGGCTTGACGTGGCCCCCGCCCCTTACACACAGGGCAGCAGGCAACATGAAGAGCAACATATGCAATCATGATAGGGGATGAAACAGCAATAATAACAAACAAAAGAACAGAAAGAAAATATCACAAACAAAGCGCGTCTGAGGTTACTTCCAGAACGCCATTTCATGAAAAGAATTCGAAAGAAGCAGTGAAATATGCATGTTACAATCTAAAATGTAGCACATACACTCTGTATACCTTTGCGGCATACTCGGGACACGTCAACAATTGCAGCATGAAACTTAGTAATATCCATATCAGTTTTTAGAATTTCGAAAACGCGGTTGCCCTCGGCACTGTGGCCCATCAAACTGTGGCTACATCGCGCCAAAAATACATGCGCTTTCGAGAAGCTTGCAGGCAAAGAAAACCTCTCCATGTACACGTAACTCGTCGAAATAGCCAAAATTTGTTGGGCCACAGCGCCGAGGGTAACCGCGTTTTCAAACTTCTAAAAACTTCTATGTATATTACTCACGGTTTGCTACATGCCTCTCAATAATGAAGGAGCCTAATAGTAGTAGCAGAGTCCTTCAATGCTTTTTTTCAATAGTTAAAAAGTTGACTATGCATTATTAGTTAACCAGCCTGCCAGTTAGCACATCTTAGCTGTATTCTGATGTGCCACACCGGCTGAAAATGCTATGCCGAAAAAAGCGCTCTTCTGACTCAAAAAGCTTATTTTTAAAAATTGTGTAAAATCTTGGGTGATCCAATCATACAAAGCTCTGGGTGTTCATTTTCCTTCTCATGTCACGACACTAGCTCGCCCGTGGTGGCAGCTTAGCGAAGCTGCGCACTCTGACCACGATTACGCTATACGGGAGTAAAAAAGGAAGTAATAGGGTGTCCTTTAGCGCACTCCCATTTAGGGACAGGGTACGCTGCCCAAGTTCTGGAGTAGATTTCGACCACTAAATATACGGAATGCTTACTCTTGGCAAAGGAGGACAAGAGGCTCGACGTTTCGTAACTCGGGTTCCACCAAAGATGCCCCACAGTCCGAGACGGTATAATAGATGAGATCAGGAAATGTTAACTGAAGCTTTATACAGGAATTTACATATTTACAGCAGAATAAACAGCGAGTTCAATTACATGGAACTGGATAAGGAAAAATATTCCCTCCTTGGCATCGACGAGGATGCAAGGGATCTAAATCTATAGCTCAGAACAATTTCCAGGCCCCGGGGCCCGGTTTTAAAGACCTAGGAGCCTGGCCCACATTTTGCATCGCCCAATCACACAAACCAACACGTGGTTGGTTTACAAACGGCATGGCACGCCTTCCAGTTTCGGCAAGGTGCAAAACCCTCGCACTAAAATACAGTTCGAAAAGAACATCAAAACTGTTTTTTAAAAAAACGACATCCAGGGAACGGGCCCTCAAAATGGTTGGTCCAATAGGTTTACGTGCCACGCCCCATACTTCCACAGTATTACTCAAACTCTCTCCCTTACAAATTAAAAAGAGAAACACACGAAAATACATCAAAACACTCTCACGCGCCGCCGGATTCCTGAAAACTCGTGACCCTGGCGACTCCCAGCATTAGGGCAACTATCGATCTCCACCGAGCCGCTATCGCCGCGAGCAACAAACGGGGGCGTTGAACCCTGTTCCTAACTATACTCGTCTTCGTGGCGGCCGTTGACAGGCCTCCCCCGGAATATGGAAAGTGTCGCCGACCATGCATGCCGTTGCTGCCTTGGACGTGCCGCGGCATCCCTTTTCCCCAGCTGCGTTTCGCTAAGCCAGGCCGCTAACCGGAGCGCTGTTGGCATACAACGTCCTCGGGCATTGGAGCCGTCCCGGCGCCTGTTAGATGCATCCGTACGTTACCCTTAATTGCTCCCAGTCAAGCGCGAGCGTCCGAACCCGTCTCGCCCGGCGGTGTTGACCCTTCAAAAAAAGCTCTGCCGACCTTCCAGCCTAGATGGTCTTTGCTAGGACAAGGGGGCGATCGGCGTATGGCGGCTTCGAGGCGCCATGACAGCAACGAAAGCAAGGGTGGTCAAACGGGCTAGTTGGTAGCTCATATTTGGAAAACAGCGCACCTTTAGACACGGACAGAGGCCTTGACCCCCTGTCCGTGTCTAAAGGCGCGCTGTTTTTCCAAATATGAGCAACGAAAGGACGGATGGCCCCAACAAAGCCGCAGACGGGCATCCACCGATCCCTTGCAGGAGGTATATTCCCCCCTCTAGGCATAGTAGCAGTTGGCAATGGGAGGAGGCTTTTAAACGCGGCACCGGAGGTCCTGACGTTAGCAATTAGAGTAGATTGTAACCTCGGTTAAAATCTTCGTGACTGCTAGAACTCCCGATGTTTTGAAGAGGGAGTCCGTTTCCGCTGACAATCATAAGTATTACGTATTTTTTTAGTGATGTAAGTCTACCCCACGGCTTCAATGGAAAGCACTGTCTACTCCCCCCCCCCCCCCCCCCCTTCACACACACACACACATATACCACCACCACCACTACACGCTTTCCTGTTGACTTTTAAAACCCAGGCCTTGACGCAGCCATGCTCGCCCGCCATCCATTCGCGAAACGACCGCATACGCCGAGCATGTAGACACGAAAAGTCTCAAGACTCAGCCGAAAGCACATTATCCTAGCCGCGTACCCTAAGCCTGCTGCAATGGCTCGCTTGACTGCCGGCAGCTGAGTGCTTCCACCGCTTACGGCGCGTTGGAGGGGTGAAGCCTGAAGCGAAAGCGGCGCAATCGAATTTCCGCGCAAGACCACACGAAGACGCAAAGAGGGAGGGCGACAAAAAGAGCGGAGGAGAGAGAGAGAAAGAATGCGGAGAAGCTCGCATATTGCCACTCCTCACGCTGATCGCGGTCGCACAACGGGCCGTCGACGGTTGAAGTGCCCGTATACGGCACAAGCGCGGAGGAGGGCAAAAAAGCAGCGAGAACAAAACAGTGACAAGAAAAGGAGGCGGGGCGAGGCAGCAACGGCACTCAGTTCGTCACAGCCAGCGCTTTAGCTGTCGGACGCCGACATTGCCGCCGCTGCCGCCGACGATGAGATGAAATTTGGGGATCAAGGCAACCGGTGGTAATTGGATGAAGGGTGTAGCACCGGCGCGCCCCAAGTTTCCCGTCGGGCAATCGACGTAAAAATGGGTCCATTACGCGCCAATTCGATTTCGCAGCCAGGCTCTTACACGCCGCACTCGCGACGACCTCTTTCTCATGCGCGTTGACAGCGCGCGCTGCGGCGATGTGTGTGCATACCCTGCTGTTCTGCTGTGCTCGGGGTCAGAGAGGCAGAAGGGGAGGTGCGAGGCGAGCCGTCCGCCCCACGGGCATCGCTCGGCGCTCTCCGACAGGTCGCAGCACTGGCACAGAGTGGCTTTGCGCTACGATGCAGGCTGAAGATGCTGAAGAGTAACAGCACACAGGACACGAATGACGTATAAACACGAGTGTGCCCGTTTCTCGAATTCCGCAATTCCGCCTTGTATTCAATCGTTAGTCATCCGTAAATGTGCTAAAACGTACCTTCGCGCCTTGTTTAGCGAACTAACTTTTTTTCTTTGTCACTAATGGCACCGCTTGGTCCTTATTAGCCCATTACCGAGGTCAAAACGAAATTAAGGAAGAAGTTGGCATGTCACTCTTCATGCAAAGGACGCTTCAGGTCAACGTGAGCAAGACGCGCTATTCTTCGCAAAAGAAGTCTGAAGACTTTGAACAGGCGGATAATTACCTTCCACGCCCTCCTGGTTGTATTCGGTGATCTGTGTTGTTCTATATATGTTGGATTTGAGTTGAAATTGCAGTCGGTTGTGAGGCCGGAATGACACACCGAATGTAGCTGTGCATTGTAGTGTTTGTGCATAAAAGGGACTCGAAAAAAACAAAACAATAGATTCTTTTAATATTCGAAAACTTATGCGCTATTTAGCAACACAAGGGTATAAAATAACATACGACACACGACACAACCGCAAAGCCTGTTGTACTTGAAATAGATGCAATTTTGGATCCCAAAAATTGCGCTGACCCCTACAATGGTGAGAAAAAAGTTAATCTGGAATTCAAATTTCAAATAAGGATAGTGTGTCTGTGGTATTGCCACAAAGACAAAACAAATAGAATAATAATAATGCGGCGGCGACAACTTCACATACAGCGAGGGAACAGCAATTTTTTTTTCATTCGGAAAATGTTTGAGGTGCGGCTGCCACCCCTTGCCTCCCTTGGCGCCATCACGGATTTGGAACGAAAAATTAAAAAGACACCGACGGCAAATAGAAGTCGTATCGAGTCTATCGATAGGGTACCGCGTTCTAATTGCAAAAGGACCACTATCACCTAAAATGGAGCTTTTGAAGCTAGAAAAAATTCTCCGCCAACACTGCCTCCGAGTCCGACTTAAGAGCGTTAAGTACGGGAGCTTCTAGTGCTTACATCGGTGTGCTCAGCAAACGTGCAGAAGACCAAATCCAAACATCCGCGGAGTTTCCTTTCCGGAAATATCCATTCTAAGATACAAGCAGCGCTGTCTACTTCATGGATTGTGCACTACTATTGAGATTTACAGCCACTTTCGCTCTATACGCTATATTTCCTCATTATATCAGTTAATAAATTTTATAAACGTGTGAATCACAACACGACGAATCGTTCGAAATCACCCGGAACCCCATGGGACAAACAGTTCGGCCGTAATGGCCGTCTGATGGTCCTCCGAATGCACGGTTTAGGGACGGAAAGGTCGTCGTTGCGAATTCCAAACATGTTTTAGGCTTCATCTCAATTAGTAATTTTATCCTCCGGAACATGCCAAGTTGTCTGACACCACTTCGAACATTTAGCGTCAAACTGGCGGCCGCCAAACATTTTGCAAATGATGGTCCGGTCCTGGGGGGGTCCCACTTAGATGGCGTTATGCTGACACATAAACGGATCGAAAGTATATCAATTGAGGCGCTAAGCGCCCACTGTCGCTGTGTGATACACTGTGCATGGTCACGTGGTAACTATTTTCTTGACAAACGTAAGTAGTAAGAACTAACGCTCTTAAAAGACCAAAAAACAAAACACAGGTATCGCCCTCGCTGGCCGATTCCGCAAGTAAAATCATCCGTCGGCACAGATTTTATCGCGAATCTCTGAGGCTACGCTACACCACCATTCACATAAAAACAGCGGCAACCCGTCGCTTTTGGTAAGGTTTGGTTTATGTGGGTTTATCGTCCCGAAGCGACTCAAGCTATGAGAGAGGCCGTAGTGAAGGGCTCCGGAAATTTCGACCACCTGGGATTCTTTAACGTGCACAGACATCGCACAGTAGACGGGCCTCTGGAATTTGGCCTCCATCGAAATACGACCGCCGCGGCCGGGATCGAACCCGCGTCTTTCGGGCCAGCAGCCGAGCGCCATAACCACTCAGCCACCGCGACGACTGCTTTCGGTAAGGAGATCACGAGTTTGAATCGACTGGCGGGAAGATTTTTTAATCCGATTTTCTCGGTGATAAATGTGTCTTTCGCTGCCGGGTAAACGTCAAAGTATACTGCAAGAGCAGCCAGGGAATCGATTTTTACTGAGAACAATAATAGGATGGAGTCGTCCTCAGTGTCCCTTTAAGAACTAAACGATCTGGAACTGAGCCGCGCGAACCCATATACACTGCGTACTCTCCTGGGTACATTCTACTAATTTTTTTCTTACAGTGTATTCTTCGCGCACTAAGCATGAATGAAACGAAACTTGAAATAGTACCTGACAATGCTAACACAGCGACCAATTGGATCATATTTGGAAACTTACTGTTAGCTGCTATTTCAAGTATAATGTTTCTAAATATGGTCAACCAACTGGCCCCTCTGTTGGCATTGTTAGCTACTCCCGATCGAAAAATTGGCGTTGCCACCCCTGTTAAAGGAACGCTGTATCGAAGCACACTACGCCGGGTGTCCTCGTTGGGTGGTTTGTGGAGCGACCGCAAAGGGCGCCGCGGTCACTGGCATGATGCCACCCATGACACCGCCACTGGATAGTGATCACTGCCCATAACATCGCCAGCTCATCTCCACAGGATTTCGATGGGAGGAGAAACAAGTGTCAGGTCTGGAGAAGATCTTGTTGGTCTCCGTGTTGGCCAAGGAGAGTAGGTACACTGTAAACAAGAATCAACCCAAATGGGAGTTTAAATGGTTTGCGCCACCCTTTATACACCACATGCGGAAACATTTACTCCATCAATATGGAGTAAAAATGTGCTAAATTACCTATTTTACTCCCTGCACTAAATAATGGGGTATAAAGGAAGAGTCTACTCCTTATAACTCCCATTTTTATATGGAGTTTCTTGGTGTCAATGCGCCCCAAGTCCCCAATGGAGTAAAAAAAAATCCCCATTTTGCGCCATCCGCCCCGCCACCTATCGTCTCGTCTGCTTCTGGTCAGTCGTCTGATAATGGCGGTGAGTGACGACCACCTGGTTACCATCGTCGCTAGATCTCTCCTCACTTCTGCGCCTTCACGGGCGCCTGCCGCGGTACAAGATATCGACTTGTCGCCGTTTTCCGCTACAGTAAGCTACATAATTGAACTGCTCTTGTGAAGCCTCCAGTGCTCTAACAATACCTGGCTTTTTTTTCTTAGTGTCGCCACTCCGTTACAGCCTCCGGTCAGGCCTAATTCTCACAGCTTTTTTCATGGTGCTTCTTGCGGTGTGTTGCAGCAGATTATAGTGCGTTGCATAACATGGAACTGTGATAGAACATAGTTTCAACGCTGAGCTCATGAATGAGCTCATGAGGCTACATTTTTCCTCGGTCATATCGAAATGCCAAGCCATAAAGTGGATATGAAAGCAAACACTGCCATACCAAACTGCCTTCAGGGGTGTTTTCATTTTCAACTTATTCTGCGCTGGTTTTCAGTCAAATATAGCGTGGTGCATGACCGTTAAAACTCCGCGTCTCCTTCTCAGTTTCGAACTATTGATTCTACGAACACAGCAAACCAAGCAAGCTTTACAGAAAAAGCAGACGACAAGCAGACGGCTCCTGCCGCCTCCGCCTACGCCGCCGCTGGGCTTGCAGACGGCAAAAAGAACGCGTGACGCTGGGTCACATTAGAGCAGCGCAGTTTCCCAAGTTGAGTTGCCGGCGGCCCCCGCAGCTATTGCCCGTTTCCGCCCCTGGCACAGAAAAAGCAGACGACTCCTGCCGCCTCCGCCTACGCCGCCGCTGGGCTTGCAGACGGCGAAAAGAACGCGTGACACTGGTTCACATTAGGGCAGCGCAGTTTCCCAAGTTGAGTTGCCGGCGGCCCCCGCAGCTATTGCCCGTTTCTGCCCCTGGCACTGTTTGGTAGCCTGTTGCCGCGCAGGGCACTTCGGGTATGTGGCGACGTGGTGATCTCCGCAGTTGCTGCATATAGTGGGTCTGTCGGACAGATTTCGAAGTTGGCAAGAGCGGGATCCGCCGCGGTGGCTCAGTAGTTAGGGCGCTGGGCTACCGAGGTGGAGAAATCGGGTTCGAACCCGACCGTAGCGGCGGATTTTCAATGGAGGCGAAACACAAAGGCGCCCGGTGCGCTGTGCGATGCCAGTGCACGTTCAAGATCCCCATGCAGTCGAAGTTATTCCGGAGCCCTCCACTACGGCACATCTTTCTTTTTTTCACTTCCAACTTCGTCCCTTTCGTCACAGCACGACGCGTTTGAGGCGTCCACCGAGAACTGACAGTTACTGCGCTATTTCCTTCATCCTTGCCCATGTGCCTTGCATTAATTATCCTGCATGAGTGGCACGTGTGGTTGACCATAAGCTGTAAGCCCGTTGGCGCGATAGATGATACCGCGGACCTGGCCGGGGCGAATGGTTTCATAAGCCTGCATGAGTTTTTTTCTTTTCGGGAAATGATGAGAGTCTGAAGCTTATAACAAGATGGTCCCTAGCATGCGTATGCAAACTGATTGCTTCGTTCGAGGGGGCGCAGCTGGAAGCCTGAAAAGAAGTGAATTTTTCTAAGCTCATCAGCAATGGCTCCGTGGCGACAGCTAGAGCGCGGGGAGTGTGCCTATAGTTGTCCGGGCAAGGTAAGGTTAATTATCACAGTGCGTTTAATACTGATTGGATCGGCAGCCATAGTTCTGGTCTTTCGTCGAACAGGCTGCAATCATCCTTTTCAGAATTACCATTATCAGCAGTGATCTATTTTGCCAGATAAGGTGGTCACGGGCACCGAGGCGCAGTCCTGCGAGTGAAAATGCCGATCCGCATCCGCGTAGCAGGCAATTATAGCTGCCTGGGAGTGGCAAGTTTTCCGCCGTGCTGCTTGTTTTGAAGCAAGCGTTTTCTTGAGCCATCTGGGAGGTGCTGACTCAATCCTCGAGTGTCTTGGCAAATTTCAAAGATGCAAAAGTGCAAAGCCTTACCCGAGAAAGGTTATTTCCAGGCACATTTTCCGTGGCAAAAACAGAGAAGGGATTGGAGACAGGTATCGCCGCAACCGCTTGGCTGGATTCATCATCCCCCATGTTTGCATCACGTCAAACACGGGGGAAGATTCCGCTGCATTATCTGTGTCGCTCCGAAGCGATGCTGCCGATGCACAAGTATTGCCAAGGGTGCTCGGGAAACATGCTGCCATCAACGGCGGTGTATCCAATGATTCCGAATGGTTTCCTGGGGCAGCCTTCGAAGTACAAGCGTCGAAAACGTCGTCCATCCAGAAACTTCCGGGCCAAAAGCTTCAGAAAAGCCGGAGCGATGCAAGCGTGCCTCCGTTCAAGGCGACTGCTTGCAGCACCCCCGGTAACTTTACTGGGAGTAGCAAAACTTGGCAGAAACACGTAAGACTGCTGACGCGAAAGCATTAAAGTTCCTAGTCAGGGTCCGTTGCAGAATGACTGAGTCATGAGTCATAACTATGACTCATATGCATACAACTCATAACATATGCATGACTATGCATGATGTTTGTACTCTATATACCTTACATTACGTTAGTTGTAAAGTGATGTGTCATGCTACATTGAAGAAGTGCTCAGTCATGCGTAATGACTATGGCCGCATACTTTCTAAAAACTCTATACACCTTACCGTACTTGTAAAGTTCCGACTCATGCTACATTGCAGAATAATCATGAATCAACACTATTACTATGCATCGTGACGCATACTTCGTACAAAATATACGCCTTACATTACGTCAGTTGTAGTGTTATTCATGACACGTGCAGAATGACATCAGGAGTCTTGAGGCTTTCATAGGTCATATCATTACGTTTCATCATTCACGAGTATACAGGTTCACTTACATGTGTTGAGAGATTGTACACCGGCGTTCTGACATCATCCGAATTTCGTGCCATAGACGGCGGCGCCGGCTTTTGTGCTAATGGGACACATATATGGCTCAGCATGAGTGGGGTCCGTCCTCCACCTATGAGGCTGCTACCCTGCTACCGTTCATGCCTTCATGACCAGTATCTTCTGGCATACCCAAGCTGTGTGATGTTGGGTCTCGAGAATAATTTCGGCCACCTGGGGATCTTTAACGACTGACATCGCACTACATCACACAAGAAACGGGCACCCTTGTGTTTTGCCTCCATCAAAATGCGGCCATAGCAGTTGTAGTAGTGGTGTAGTAGTATGTGGTTATCTATTAAACAAAACAAATGAAAAGAAAAAGATTTTTGCCGGCCGCAGCATCTGCTATCCAGCACTGAAGCACCTGAGCTGCAGCCAGCAGAATTTAAGGCCGACAGGGAGTAGACAAAGTGATGAAATAAAAGGGGCGATAGGGAGAAAGGACAGGTTTAGGGACATTATAAATGGCATAAATATCAATAAAGTAGCTGCATGGCGGTTGATGAAGTTTGTTTTTGAGGAAAGAAAAGGTAACTGTCTCACTTCTTTGTGGAAAAAACTCTGCCATCAGTGGACTTAGGTAGGTAGGAGTGAAAGAAGAGAGAAATCGGTGCAGAGGGTGGCGGTAGTAACTTTATGGCAGTGTGTAATGACAGCATGATCACAGGCAGCCCGCTTCCGCAACCACCTTATTAAACTCTGCAAATGTGTTCTTTAGTGAAACATAGGTGTTCTATTCAGGAGAACCGAACAACAGTACTAGGCGCGCCACACACAAAAACAAGCAGTACCAAGCTTCACTGCTTAGTACATAAATTTCCGGCAGCAGCCAGTTTATTACGTGCTGTGCTTCTTTGCTTATATAAAGCAGAGCATCTACAGTAAACAGAGGTGCACTATGCAGTGCTAAGTATAGCAAATACAGGCGATATTTCACACCTTTTCTTTTCTTCATTCTTTAGTGAATGGCAGGAGCTTTTCTGCAGCGACTACTTCCAAGCTCTTAGCGAGAAGAGAGACGGTGGGCTGCAGCTTTCTTGTTGGCCATACTAGCAGAAATGCAGCCTGCAGCGGGGCAACCATCTGATCCTTAGCTCTAACTCACACCGTGCCAAGGTTTTGGTATTGGGCCAGCTCTAGCTCCCACCATCTGGTTCTCCTTTTCTTTTCCTTATGTCTCGGGATGGCTTTGACGTCAGGCCGACCTAAAGTTTTGGCTTCACCCGAAGTTGCGCTCCTATTTGCTGCAAATAGTTCTTCAGGCATTTAGGACTGCAATAAAGCCGTCCAGTTTTGTTTGTACTGCTCAATATACTTTTTTAGTACATATGGATATAGTGTCTGTACTAGAAGCTTCTTTTTTTTTCCCTGAATGTCTGCCGAGGGCAAAGGAATGAGCTGACAGTTTACTTCCACAAGATACGTCTGTATAAGTACACAGACACAAATATTTTGCATATAATATTGGCTATGGAACAATTCCCAGTTGATTCCAGCTGAGACCAATTTGGTTCCAAATGGAACAGACTAGGAAAGACTTTCACCAGCAGGGACAGCATTAAAAGGTTAACTGCAATAACTTCGTAAGCATGTCTTACACCTGGCTTTTATTCTGATACCAGCGCAACTTTAGATGTAGGTTTGTAGGTTTGAGGAAACAGGAAGACAGGTTTAACAGCCAAGTCCCCATTTAACAAGCAGTCAGAAGCTGACAGGAAAATCTTCCTAAACGGTGCAGGTGGAACAATACACAAGGAAGACTTGTTTCTACTACTTTATTTTCGAAAACTAATGTACAGCAAATGTCAACAGTATTTGGTGCGTGCATTTGGCATATGCATGAAAAACCTGCTAAAAGAAAACAATTGATGCTTGCTTTAAATTACATGGGAATGTTCTCGGCAACCTTACAGGTACAGTACGTAACACCCAACGGTTAGTCACTTTGTGCTGAATGCTTATAGTAACATATGCCTCTTCTGCTACACCAACATGGCATTCGTTTGGCTACAAGGATAATCGACCTCTGCGTCTGCCTACCCTGAATACAGTGTGTGTATACATTCTTTCTCTGTTTACCCACAGCTTGTGCGTGCATATGATGGCATTTGTGAATGGGTAAGAAGAGATCCAGTCACCATGTGAAGTCAAGAATACGAACTCATTATTCACCTGAAAACGTTACTCCAAAATAATATTAAGTGGGGAAACAACAACAACAGCTGAAAAAACAGTAAAACACCAGAATGGAAAATAAATATTTCAAGTGTAGATCTATAAATATCAAAACGTCAAAAAAGAAAACGAAGTTAGGCAAGAAACCCAACAAACCAGACAACTTTTTTTTAAAAAGTTAAGTTCTGGAAGTTCAATAAATGGCAAGTTAAAAATATATTTCTTAAAAACATAGCAAAATAAATTTCTTCCTTGAATGTCATGTAGAACATCACCGACATAGTACGCTTCTGTCTATACATGTGCAGACTGTGTATGCGAAGCCAAACATCACAGATAAAACAATGGCCACCTTAACCACAACCACAGCTTTGCGAGCCTGCTACACATGAAAGAGGAATAGCATTCACTGAAGCAGTTTGCGCAGAAAAAAAAGAAAGACGACGTCAGGGGCACTGCAGGCACCACGTTTGCATTTCTCTTCCTTAACAAATGCAAGGTTGAAAGAGGGGAGAGCTAGGTATGGCGACATCCACATTATGGCGTTTCTTTCTGTGAGCACAGCAAAGTCTATGCCTGGCACTGGGGGAAGCTCAGGAAAAAGAAATATGCGTACAAAAAAATTGTGACAGTTCACTAGAAGCTGATCTGCAGCTCTTCGGGCTAGAGCCATGCGCAGGAGGTCCTCCACAAGATATAAATTACAGTCGTCAATATTTTACAGCAAAAACAAAAATGAGTGTTCACAGCTTTCGCAACATGGGAAGGTTAAGAACGTCGGGAATGTTGATGTCTTCCAGTTGTATCTTGGATGGGTTGAAAGGAAATCGTATAGGGAATGCAAACTTGGTGTCCATGAGGAGTGTGTTGTCTGACACAGGCAGCGTTTCTTGGTTTCGTTCTTGAAGCTTGGCCTGAATCTTCCGAATAAACGAAACAGGGACTCGTTCCTCATACTCATCTGCCGGTGTGTACAGGTTGAGGATCTTCGTGATCTGAAACAGCAGCACAAATGCCAGGTTTCTAACTAGTCTGATAAGAATGCAGCATAGGCAGCTTTCATATTATGTTACGGGCGCCACCTTTGGGTACTGAGGCTAGCATCCACACTGTATGCGGGGTCTGATTGGCTATAAGCAGATTATCCAAATGCCCTGGTTTTCACTGCACTTTCTGGTCTCATAGATTGCCAAAAGATGTCAGTGAAAACTAGTATGTATGATCGACCTTGGGAAAGTCAAATCATGTAAATAAAACCAAGATGAATCTAGCTGGGGATATAGCGTTTGTTCATTCTCAAGCATGCCAAGACAAACCTCTTGGCATAGTGACCCTTCCTGCTATAGTTGCCTTTAAACTAAACAAAATATTTTGCCTGTATACTTTCAGCTGCAGAGTACAACTAGCCTAATTCACGTTTCTGAATAAAACATCTACCAAAGTACCTATTCATAAACTAAGCTGAACCTCGTTATACCAGATGTGGATGTAAGATACAGTCAGGAATAAGAGATAGATATTTCACTCACTTGGCTGGCTAACCTATCTCTCCCATTAGCGGCTAGTCTCGTAACAGTCATCGGGTATAGAAGACATTCGGTGATGAAGGACAACTAACCTTTAAATTTTGATCAAGAACCTCACTTATAGAGACGCTAAGTTCATGTGGGGTTTTTTACCCACTCCCCAGATGCAGCACCATCGTTCACAAACCACCGTTGCATCCATGCGCCAAGGAGAAAGCAAGGCATGATCACTCATATTTATTACAACTGAAACTAATGTAGACTGGGCGAGCTAGACGTAAAACACAAATGAAGGCACATTAACTGCAAGCGCTGGGTGAAGAGCGGCTTCCAACCCGCTAATGGGGGTATGGGTGTGAGCCTGCGGGCGTCTGCCTGCACTGAGAATTGCAGGAGCACGCGGCATACCCGCTAGCGCTACTCCTGATCCCAAGATCCTTGAAACCCACAAAAAAAGGACCATCAGTCAGCGGTTTGTGTGGCCCGCAGGTTATGCAGTGAACCAATGTGCAAGCCTCCACCAACGCACCGCAGTGTGCGGCTATTGATGCCACTCTGTAGTTGGTACGATTTCGGCGCCATGCTGATAAGAGAAGAGTGCCACCCCCGCTTCCGGATTCAAATCTCGGCGAATTTACGGTGGAGACCTTAGGAAATTCAACTGGAATGTGAAGCAAATCTATTTCTCAAGGAAATGGGAAAAGCCTAAGGTAGGGACATGCAGGAGACACGGGCAACATAAGAAACATAAGAAAAAAGATGTACAATGAGAAAAGAAGGAAACAGCCATAAGGCCAACCCAAAAATACCATGTTTAAGTAAATAGAGTAGTGGTCCTCATACTCCTTGCTGCACTAGTTCACAGAAAGTTTTGCTAGTGACCTGAGAGCACGGCTGGAATTTGAGACATGCGCTGTGACACTTGCAACACAAGTGTGAACTACATCACAATTTCAGGATGCATACATTGGCAGCAAGCAAAAACAAGCTCACCTGTGCTGTGGTGAGCTTGTCACACATGTCACAGATGCTGCCAACGTCTTCGTCGGTCTTGCGGGCCTGGAGCAGCTGGGATGCCTGAATTATGGGCTGAAGTGTGTCGAGCACCTCACTCTGTGAAACCTTCTGGTCTCTGCACCACTGCTCCAGGTGGCTCAGGTTATACCTGCACAACATTCAACACCAACCTTGCTCATGACTTCTGCTGCAAGATCATTGAACAGTGACAATAAGCAGGAAATATGAGCACTTCATGAACTGTGTTGTAAACTTTTCAGCAGACACTCTACAATGGCTTACCTGCCTGTTATGAAGAGCCTAGTATCACAATGCAAAAACAGGACATGTTGATGACTCTTATGCTGAAGCTGACCTGGCTTTGTCATTTCCAACACCTGTTTTCAGCCTCTGGCAAACTAAACTCTGATCTCCTTTGCTTCGAAATCACACCCAACTTCCCTATCCATGCTGCTACACACTACTGTGCACAAAACAATTGATAATGCATCAGCTGGTGCCATGCCATATTCTCAGGCTCAACTCGATCACCGAAATTCAGCACTGATCAGTCACAGAGACAGGGTTAAATCATTCCAGCACTCCTCCACAAACCGTTCTGTTTTTTACTACTATTTTACTACCACATTTAAGAGATACCAAGTATAATTTAATGATTGACTATATCAATTAATCACTGCAATCTAATGACAAAGAGGATATTTATTGAAAACAGCTTTCATACGCTAGAGAATGTTAAAAAAAAATGAAGTACAGGAATTGCCCCCACAGGATGTTTTCCAGAAGCAAACTGCAAAGACATCACACTCTTTGTTTGCAGATCTCTAAGGCCAGGCCACACTATCGTCCAGTTACAGCCACCTATCACAGAGTCCATAAATCTCTCAATGTCATCAACATCACAACTCCAACAAACCATCTTGATGACAAAGCAGTGCTGCAAGAATGGTGAAACTCTTCCCCTGTCACTGAAAAGCAGGAGAGAGAGAGGGGGGGGGGGGGGGGGGGGGGGTTTATTGACAGGAAAGGCAGAGAGGTTGGCCCGAAAAATAAATATCTGGCCTGCTACTTTGCACTGGGGAACGGGAAGAGGAGAAAAAAAGAGGGTCACGATGGGGGATGATGATGATGGGAAGAGGCAGAAGAAAAAATACAAAAAAGACAAGGCACACTTTCTAACATCACAAACGTGAGGCAATGTCTGTGTGACTTAAAAAGCGTGAGAGCACTCACGTTGCCTGTACAGTTATCAAACTATCTGGCCAAGCGCCGAGGATCAAATCCTCCAAGAGGGGCCTTGTGTCCATAAACTTCAAAGCAGGAAGTTGATTAGCACTAAGATGAAAACTGATAGTAGGCTTCAGCATGCACCAGCCTGCTAAAAGCCAGTTGAGCGTACCATCTAACTGGACTACTAGTAAATAAAATCATCACACGCAGCCACACTTGCACTTCACAAAAGCAGTCTGCCCAATAAGGCTGCATAACAAAAACTTGTCTGGGCTGCTACAAGCCTAATTGCAAAGGTGATGTTTTCAGCACAGAAACAAAGGATTTCACATTAGCTACAGGTGTAAATGGTCCCTCTCAAATCTACGCTGCCTTCCTCTCCCGACAATGACAGTTACCTATTCTCTGCAATACATTCCTAGCCCACGTCCACTTCATCTTGTTTTCAGCTAGAACATCATTCCCTCACGTTAATTCACTAACCCACTTTGCTCTCTCTTCCTGTCTCCAAGTGTATCCCCTCTCAATTGTATTTCAATAGCTTGCAGTGTTGTCCTCAATATAATTTCAAGCATTTTTGTGAGCCTCCAGGCACATACTTGGCTGAAAACCTGACATCTGAAACAGAACATCCCAAAAGAGATGTCAGCATTCAATTGGCGCTTGGTTTGCTGTGATCCACAGGCCAAAACCCATGCAGACTGGGACTAGTGGTCTGACTGGAAATCAGCCTCAGACACCTGGTCCCCTTTGCTATCCACTTCTCTTCCCTTCCCTTGATGCCAACGGATAGTTCAAGCATCAAGTTGCTTAGTAAGGTGTGGGGTTCGGCCTAGTTGGTAATACACGCTTGACATAAAGCACACAGAAAACACAAGGACGAGCAAACTGGTGTGTCGTCTTCACTTGCCCTTGTGTTTTCTGAGTGCTTTGTGCCAGGCATCAAGTTCCATCACTGGACATTTATGGCACAGGGCACCAGACCTGTTCCTTACATACACACACGATCACAGAATCAGAAAAAAGTGGTTCATACAAAACACTGTGGGACAGAAATTGAAGAGAACAGCAGAATTATACTTGCCTCATCTGCATGCCTTTTGACCAGTGGCACATATCTTTCCGCAGGAGCAGGTTGTTCAGTGCACCGGCACATATGAAGTAGAACAGCTGCCGTGAAGAAATAAACAAAAATACAGGGTCATGTACAGCTGAGCTCAGTGCACTATATAGTTAGCCCTTAAGGAAAATAAAAAGGGACAACAGAACAAGTTGATATGCTTTGAATTTGTGACTAAAATGTGATGTGCACTTCAGTAAATTAAATATTGGCTAAATGAACACACATACACAAAAAGCACCAGGAAGAAATCACTGGAGAAAGCTATGCTGTTCTAGCTACAATTAACATTTTTTCACCATGCTGAGTTCATGCACCTTATCAGTGATACCTTCAAGAGGATATATCAGGCTTAGCAAACTTTTACTAATCAACACATCAGCGGAATATGAACCCAGCACCCGTAATCCACTTATACTATCAATTCGCCTATATCATGCTTGTACATCGAAGAGGACAAACGGCAGAGAAAGAAAACATGGTTCAGGCTGCTTGAACATGAATCAATTAGAGTAGCAAATGTTATGGATGCACTGGAAACAAAAGAATGCAAACCAACCTGCTTGAAAACTTGAGTAATGAGCTCTGGGTCAACTCCATGCACCAGCAGTACTTTGTAGAAGCTGTTTAGCTGCACAAGAGATAAAAGGTATAACATTGGTCAGTCGGACAGATACATTGCCCTAATTTGTGCTTCCTAAGCATAATTTATCGCTTGTGGCACAGGTACTTTGCTAGCCTCTGTTACCTCCCAGTGAAGCCAACATTCTGCGTTTGCTGCAGGAGCACCCTGAGTACAACACTCAATCTTATGCAGCACATCACTGCAGGAAGTACTACTGGGCAGTTCAGTAAGGCCTAGAGACTGAAATGTGCAAACACAAAGCATAGAGCCTGTGGGAAGATTGAGCAGCCAGTAAAAACAAACTTTTCTGCAAATTTTGCAGTAAAATAACTATATAAGCCAACAACATGAATTTTCCCCCCCGAAAAAACTGATTCCCACAACATGCCTCGTCATGAAGCACACACAAGGCAAAATATACCTCGAGTGCTACTACACACCCTCCATTATTTTATTTTCACTGCATCTGTTTCTCAACGCGTGCGCCCTGCGAAATTTTCTTGCGCACACTGGTCAATTGTAACACCTTTGTGTTGTGCCATTAGACAATGACCGTGAAGCTTTTTTCATGCGCCCATGTCTTTGTTCCACTGTAAAATGATCACGCATAAAAGCATGCCTCAATGGAGAAGTCCTGAGAAGCATGGTGCCTCAAAATTTCCTTCCATATGCACACACAGCTGCCACAGCCAAGAGTCACAAGCACAGCTAGATAACTTTCTAAATTTGCTGGCTTAGACTTAAAAGGCCTGCAGTGCAAATGAAAAAATTTGGGAAGCCTGTACCTCTTTCAGCAGCACATCCAGAGCATGCTGAGGATCCACAGGAGACTCCAAATCGCGTGCTAAACTAGACGCTCGGCTCCTCATACCGCACGGTTTGTTTCCAGAGATCCCCGCAATTGCCTCATGCTCAAGCACTGCAGGAACTGCGAGAAAAACAAGACAAAACAAGTGTAACCACAGAGAAAAAAAATACAGTGACAGCCTATCCTGATGCCAAGTGCCGAATAATTCAAGAAATGGTTTGGTGTATATGGCGAGCTTTGTTGTAAGCTGAAATCGCCTGCTTTCCCAATTTTCCCGATCATCATTCATCTACAACACGTGTTGCAGCTGCCAGTGCAATTACTATCACTTTCTCAATCAGTGCAATTACTATCACTTTCTCAATGTGACTGAACCAATGCACCTCGTGTATCTTCTTTTCAGATATTCTAAAGCCTCCTCCTCTCCCGAATTATTACAATGCTGCTTATTGCACACAGGTCTTTTTGCCACCAACTAAATTTTCATTTCATGCATGCCGCTCCAACTCTGCAACATTTCTTCCTTTGCAATTCTTGTAAGCTTTTTTCAAGGAACAAAGAAGCCCGGGTAAAATGAGCTGTGTTTTGCCGTGTTGAAAGCTCAGTGTGGTCACATGCAATATTTTTTGTCAATAATTTTTTGGTCATAGTGCAAGAATGCCAGTAATGAGTGGCATCCAAACCCTGCCCTTCCAGATAAGCTGTGCAAGGATCACAAGAAATGCTAAACACTGAGAGACATACCAATTAAAGGCTGAACTTTCTCCTCCATGCTTTTGATTACAGCCTGGTAGATCCACACTGCTATGTCGCTCATCACTTGCCTGTACTGAGACAGGTCAAAGTTCCTCAAGCACTGCTCATTCTGCTTGGGGGTGTTGTCAACTTGAAATTGCTGAAAAGCCAATGAAAAGACTTACACAATGTTTGCGCAAGCGAAACATCTGTTCTCAGTTAGACTTCACTATAAGAATGCAATGCAAGCATTCAATAATTTTGATTTGGAGAAGTGATACTTCAGGTTAATTAAAACAAACCTGGAAATGCTTACTGGAACAACTTCAAACGACATCTCAAAATAACACAAATGTAACAGTACTTGCAATTCATTAACATTAGACAAAAGACACAGAAACATGCATTTCTCGACTTTTGCTGTGCTCCAGTTTACCTTTCAATTCAATTCAATTATAAAAATAAAGTAGTGCTGAATAAATAAATATTTCACGAAAGGCTAGATGGGTCCACAGCACCCTTGCAAGCCGTTTCTCAGCCTGTTCGCATAAATATTTCCACCTTGCATCACATCATCCCTCAAAATTCCTTTGAAATTTCTTTCTCAACTCCATTACAGATTTTAGGTGGCACACTAAGTCAGTGCAAGACCACCTAGTGTACAGTACTGCCTTCCCAGGCTGGCATAGCTTCTGCATGCACCATTCAGTTATGCTCTTTTGCCACTGCAAGGATTCTCATCAAACAATGAGTGCACAATGAATGTTCAGGTTTATCAAATTTCTTTCACACAGTGCTCATTAGAAATAAAAAATTGGTCACCTTATTGCCGAATGCAGCTATGCAGAGGAATATTGCGGATGATGCAAACCAAATTCTAAATACTCCATCTAAAGGGTAATACTAACCTTTTCTCCGCTGTACTGCTTCAGATTGTGCATAAATCTGCAAGTGTTAGCGAGCCACATGACAGTGTAGTCTGTATCTTCATGACGCTTCTGTAGATGAAAGAAAGGAAGGAATGTGCACATATTAGGGTGAGATACATTCCAAGAAAACTACTTGTGCTCCTTTCATGCTTGCGAAAGCATAAAAGCCCAAGCATAAAAGCCCCCATAATGATTTGAAAACAACACATTTAGTATTAACATTAAACAGCTCTGTGTTTTATTGTAAATAGCAAATAACCACTACACAAAGATGAGCTTACCTTAATGACTTTCCTGATGCCAAAGACAATGTTGTTCAGTAGGCTCTTCACTTTTTCGTCATCATTTATGTAGTCCGTGTGGCGGATGCACATGAATAAAATGTAAGCAGGTAGGCCGGGCAAAAGTGTCACTGCCAACTTTGGCTTCAGGTCTTAGAAACAAGGAAAAGAACAAAAATCAAGATATTGAGTCATCCCAAAAAAAATATCTGAACAAATGCAAAAGCAAGTCGAGACTTGTACCTATTATCAAGTTTTTGATGATGACATTCTCATCTTCAGTCTTGTACTCGAACATGCCAAGGTTTTCGGCATCCTTGTGCTTGATTTCGGGCATATTCTTTCCATGTTCTTCTGCTCCGTCTACTTTGACATCTCCGGGCTGATCAAGCACTGCGCAAAAAGTTCAGAATTCCCCACCAGACAACAGTGTCAGTTTAGAAGCTAAAGTATACTTTTTTGCAAGAACTGCAGTGCATAGAGAAATGTGGCAAGCTGTTAGTTTAACCCAAGAAAATATCTTGCTTGGGGGGGAACTGCTTTTGAAAAATTCATACGGCACCAGAAACATTAAAGCTCGATAACAGTGAAATATGCAGTTCTGCTGAACACAGGGTCAGCCTTATTAAGAGTGCAGTTGTTTCAGGGCTTACATCCACCATCCTTCATTTTCTTTGCATAAATCTTTAGCTGCCGCTTGTACTTTTTCAGCTGCTCAGAGAGCCCGTCAATCTTCTCTCTCAAGTCCTGGAAAAAAAAAAAAAACAGGAGGAAAACGAATTAATTTTCATTGTATTTCACAATAGAGAACCCCAGGAATAAAAATGAGGCAAGAATCGAAAAGGTTTAAACAAAAGGTATGATTTCAACTCAGTTTAAGGGATTTCAATTCAGTTGAAAGGAATTAAAAAAAACTGAAAAGGAATTAAAACATACCACATTCTCTCCCGTCAGGCGATTGATCTCATGTTGTAGAATCGCATCTGTCTGGGCTTGGGGAGACTTCTTGAGGTTCTTCAGGTTAAAAAGAAGCAAATAAAGAGTAATATTAACCTCAATAATAAAGCAAATTTGCTTTATTACTTGCATAACGAATGCACTCGTATAGTAAAATGCACTGCCTACATTATTCGTTAAAATTGAAAAAAAATCTGAACCCAATAGAGTGTAAAGTTTGCCATGCATAATACTAAATGCAATACCTATCCTGCCCCTTTTTTTGACAAGCCAGTGCATTCGTCCAACGAGTAAATGTGGTAAAGACATTACAAGCAAAACAGTCATGGTCAACAACTAGGCCTAACAATGTGACAAGGAACAGCAACAAACAGTCCCAGGACCTGCTGCGAAGACCCCGCACCCACCTGGCTGAGCAGCTTCTGCTGGCGGTCGTTGTCGTCCTGAAGCTTCCTGATCTCGTCCCTAAACTCATGCTCCATGGTGTGCATGCGCACTTTCTCAGTCTGCAGCTCAGCCTCAAGTTGTCTGCGCACAAACACACAGGGGCAGGTTGCAGCCCTCGGTAGGCCAGCGCAGAAAGCTGGCCCCCCCGGGGAGGGGTGGGACAAAAAGAGGGCCAGGAGAAGAAGCACAAGAGGGACACGGAGAAGGACGCGGACAGACCTGATGAGCTTCTTCTGGGTCTCAAATGCCATCAGCAACTCCCCATCCTCGTTGACGAGATCCAGATTGCCACGATATGAATCAAGCGCCACCACCGACTTGAGGTCCTCGTTCTGGTTGGCCAGCACAGCCCGCAGCTGCAGGCACTCCTCGCGCCGACGTTCCAGCTCGTCTTGGATCGACTCGTAGTGAGCTGCACGCCATGCAAGTGTGGAGGGCTAAGAATGAAATTCTCACCAAACTGGGCATAGTTCACAGTGCTTGTGCAATTGCAACAGTTGGGGTGACTGGCCTCTCACTACACCACCGTACGAAACAGAGAATGAGCTTGGACTCAGTATAGCCCACCACTGGATTGTGACAGGCCTCCACTGAACTGTTTTTTCATATGAATTTCCGGTTGCTAGAGAATTCGCATCAATAAGGAATACTGCTTCCTTCGAACAAAGAACACTTAAATGTAAGCCTTGAGATGCTCTTTTTTTTTTCTAGTTCAAGCATGAAGCAGCACTTGGCAGTTGTTATCAATACCAAACTTTGAAGTTTCACTTCTGAAAACCGTTAGCAAAGTACAAAGCGCCATTCAATGTGCAGTTATACAAATGCAGTGGCCATTTCCCAAGCATGTAGCCATATGTCAATAATAAATTTTTGTGGAGCAGCTTTTTTTATGTTTTGCACAAATGTTGCAAATATTTTTAACTGCTTTTGGAACTAGTCGGCCAATTTTACAACTGCACACAGCTGCATATTTTAAATAAAAATAACAAATTAGAATAATGAGCTCACATAAATTTGGTCACACAGAAGCTCCCCTTTAAGCTTAGTAAAAACTGCACACCATTTTACAAGAGGCGTTTACTATTAATATGCAAGTCGAGCATGCACACCCGCCATGCAAAGCAAATCCTCAAAGTGACTACCACCACATGTGGCAGGAAAGAGTATACTCACCCATCAAGTCTCTCTCACGGCTAGACTTATCTTCAGTTGCCAGCGTTTTCACCATTTTTTTCATATCTTCCTTCAGCTTGGCATTTTCCATTTCCAATTCATGGAGCTGGAGTCAAACGAAACAAGTCAAGAAGTCAAGATCTAAGAAGGCAATGAACATTGCCTTTCCTACTCAAATGAAAACAGAAAAGACTCTAGGCCATTTTGTCAAGTAGGAATGATTCTTGCCAATTCTAATAGACAGCAATGTGCTATTCCAAGGCATGCCCCTGAGTACAATGACAGATACCGTATTTACACGATTTTAAGCCGACCTATTTCACAAAATTTGAAAATTCGAAGTGGAGGGGGGGGTCGACTTAAAATCGAAACCAAAGCATCGCACCATAAATAAAAGCGAGACAAAAGAGATATCAGAAATGGTACAGCGTGGTTGCACTTTAGCTGCGTGGCTCCGTCGCATCGCTCTTGGTACTGGCCTTGAGCAGCTGCTATGTCAACGCGCAGAGCCGGCATCCCCAAACCGCAAGAGGCGACGATGGTGGCTGTCGATAAGTAGCAAACCAGCACCAGTCTACTCCCCACACGTGGCCGCAGATTGCGTCTGCTGATAAGCGGCGGCGGCCCGATAATGCATTCACATTCTACTCTTAATTGATGTCATCCAAGTTTTTTTGTTTGTTTACTTTCAACCGCGCACTCGGCGCTCAAGGGAGCCTCAATGTTTGATGGAAGGGCCGCTGTTCCAATCGCGGTGGCACCCCTACTCGGAACCGCAGCGGCGCCAGGGAGTTTCAGTAGCCAAAGGAAGAGCCGATGCCGCTAACGTGTGGTTTCTTTTTGGCTCTGACGCATTTAACTGCTGCCGTCCACGTTTCACAAGTTTTTAATGTAGTGCTGCGTCATTAGTCATTTGTGCTCTGGGTCCGGTAAGCAAACGGCGCTCGTTCATGGCTACCTTCAAGATGGGTGCTATTCTTTACGCCGCAGAAATGAACTGCGCACCGGGCGACAAGTTCGATGTTCGCAATGGGTGATACAGGTGTGGCAGCTACAGCGAGACAAAATTTTCAGCTGTTCCACACGATGTCGCGATGTGGCTGTTTGCAAAGTGCAGGATTTCACTGCACGACGATGTTAGAACGACAAGCTGTGGGACCGCAGCAGTGATCACGATGACAGCGCTAGTGAGGGCGATGACGCAAGTGTGGACGAGTAGTCCAGTGACTAATACTTACATTCGAGTCAACTTACAATTGTGTAAATACGGTACTCAAAAGCAATTGGAAATACTAGGGGCCAATACCAATGATGCTCCTCTCCAAGATCTGACTCCTCTCAACTACAGCTTTTCTTCGACTCCATTCTGTCAACTCTCACACAAAGAAATATTGCCAGGAGAATAAACAACCATAAAAGCTTAGCTAGGAAAGTTGAACACTGCGTTTCCCCGAGATAATCGACATGTACACCTGACAGAATAACCTTTAAACAAAATAAACTAATAACAGTTTGCCCCACTTGCTGCCATCTAGTGAAGTGAAAGTCAATGCTGCCATTGCACAACAATGCGATTAGTCCCCTCCCAAGTCTCAAACGCACACTAAGGCACTCGTGCTGGGCACGCTTAGAGCTGCAAGGAGAGGCACAAAGGTGTGTCGACTGCTGTGACCTGGGAAGTGCGAGATAGTGTGAACAATGGTGTGAACACTATCCGTACCACCATCTGTGTAGTGAGGCAAAGCCTGCTGCCTGTCATTCGAGTGGGCAGAGCTTGGCGCTCATCAGTCCAATATGGCCGCTTTATGGCAAACCACATTCGATGTATAAAGTAAGAATTGCATGTGTTTGTTAAGAATATTTTGGAACATTTTGATATAGCCAATAATACACAATATTCGTGTTTTTTATGTAGGAGTTTGAATATTTCTGCAAGAAGATCGCACAGGAGAGGTCATTGGCTTTCGTGAACTGCAATGCAGAGTCAGCAGAAAGAGAAGTGGTATAAAACAGAAGGGAAAGTGTACCCGCATCAGCTCCTTGCCACTGGCTTCCCTGGCTTGGGACTGCTCCTCTCTGGTCTCCAATGCTTCCACCTTCTTCTCTAGACGGGACCGCTCCTGCTCGACTTCATTTAGTCGCTGCTGGAGCTTCAGCACCACTGACACATCGGGAAGGGGAGCCTTCTGCTGCTCCTGCTGATGAAAAATTGCAAAGGGCAGATGCATTTAGAAGATGGGATGGGCTCTATATACCTTCCGAACATTTCAAGCTGCCTTTATAGAGCACTGTGAGAGGTTCTCGAGCGGTGGTTAGGGTGGCTTGAGCGGCAATACAAGCCAGAAATTCACCCATTTTTCTGGGTGCTCTTTAGGAGCACTGGGGGCAACTCCATTGTTTCACTACCTGTACCAGAACTACTAGCATTCTGTCTAAAATTTATTGTGACTAATCCTACAGTCTTCTTTTCTTTCAGTCACTTTTCAAGGGCAATTTTTCTGCAATCATTTGAAAACAAGGTATAGTAAGTTGTTCTTCAGCAAATCTTAATAATTTATGTAAAACTGCAATTACTACAATCAGTGATTTCGTAAATGGCAGACTTGACCAGCAAGACGTAGAAAAAGATTTGTGCAATAGGTACTAACAAAGCATTCACTCCTCCCACTACGCGCTCAATTAGTTTCTTCTATTTGGCAGTTCACCTTTTAGGCCAATTTTCACTTCTTTTCTGGCATTCTTTCAAGAAAGTGCACTTGAATGTGGAAGTTGTCAATATTCCTGAATCCCTGCAACAAGCAAGGCCTCGGGAGTTTTTCAGGAAATTTTTCACTTTCCTATGAAATATGTGAATCTTAAACAGTCATTTTAACCTTTTTATAACACAAAATGACATAAGCAGGGCTCAGTCATTTTCAAGAAAATAAGAGCCAAAAGCAGTCACTGAAAACAGCGTGCTCTGCATCAACTAAAGCATGCACTGAACGAATCATATAGAATCAGACAAAATTCACTGCATGTATTGTGAGCAACATAGAGAATGTGAAAGTGCATTCAGATGACGGACCACAGACCGGTTGTGTCCCATAGACCAGGGCATCACATGATGTCCCACTTTTAGACCTTGAGGTCCTCAAGTGGCCCACAGACCGAAGCAGGCGAGAAAAGCCAGAGCATTTTTTCTGGCTGTGGACCATGGTCCTTTGGCCGCCGTGTTGGTGAAACACAGCATGGTAAAAGGCTGTATGCATGCCCAATCCACTTATCACCACCCGCAAAGCTGAAGGTCGGAGCAGGCAGCAATAAGTGGATTAGGCATGAGTGCAGCCTTTCGCCATGTTGCATTTGACAGACACGGTGGCCAAAGAATAAAGGTCTGCAGACAGAAAAAATGCACTGGCATTTCTCGCCTGCTTCGTTACATGAGCCACTAGAGGACCTCACGGAGTGTAAGTGGGACAATACGTTGACCTCTGGTCCGCAGGCCAGAACTAGTTCATGGTTCATTGTGTAAATGCACCTTAACAATACGCTTATCTACTTGCATATTCCAGTACTGTCACATTTAAAAATTGCAGAAAGGTCTGCCATACAAGCTCTGTAGCAAGGTTCATGTAGTATAATGCTTGACACAGAGAGACTGCATGAGATGCTGAGTTAGTCTAGCTTGGCCAAAACACATTTAGCATCAAATGTGGTAGCATACAGATTTTTCGCACTTTATTGAGGAACCGTCAAACCCTTCATAGGAATGTGAGCATAATCATGACCAATATCTCAGACTCTGCGGAGCCTCAAAGTTCAATTCTTTTAACTAAAATTGATGAAAGATGGATTCCAATATTTCAATTTTTCGACCCAACATAGACACAAACAGATACTGCTGCCTCAACCAGACAACTCTTCGCTGCCGCGGAAAGCGCCATTTAGGATTCAATCAAATGGATTGGCTCGGCAATATCTGTTTACTGTTTTCAGCGCCGTCACACGGTAAATATGCGAACTACAGCAACTACGACTGTATGGAAAATGTGGCTAGACAAGCACGGCAACGACAGCAACTTCAACATGTTACCGTATTGGCTGTATGGCTGTCTGGAAGTGCTAAAACTCTCTAATGGCAAAATGCTCTGTTTCCATCATGGCTCAGACAAGGAGCATGCCCTGCGCAAAGGGCACAAAGAACATTAAAATATGGCACTCACAGCACCAGCACTCTGGTCAGATGGTGCTCCAGTAGACTGCCATGCAATTGAGTTCAGCATCCCATGAGCAGCTTCTTTCTCCCTTGCAGACCTCACCGACCCATAACCACCATCCTAGAACAAAAATAAGATATGGCTCTATTACAAACACAGAGACGAACTAAATTCTAAAAACTTCCCAGAACTTATTAAACAACTGCACAATGCCCTTTTTTTAAATGCATCTGCGCTATGTCCTTGTATTATGAGGTGTCTGCAGTCCTCATGTAAAAAGCTCTGTTCCCGATATACATGGCGCTTTCTACATCCATGCAGTCATGGGCCCAACTTCAGTCAACTGACCCTTGCATTCATATAGCATGTGGTTTCTTCTATTATTCTGGTTTCTTCTAAGTAAGAATCCATAAAGACAATTTTGCAGTACACGAAGTCTCTCATCTTCGTTGAAGCAATATACTTTTTGCAGCTTAAATGCAAGGCTGGATGAATGACAAATGTCCACTGATTTCCATAAGAACTAGATACAATTGTGGCTTGTCCAATTTCACTGTACCTTACATGGATCATGCAGCAAAATGATGTGGTGCCCAGTTGTTACGTGCATACTTGATCATGGGAATTCTTTGTATAAAAAAACTTCTGTTCAAGCTCAAAATGAGTAATTTACTTATCTTTTTGTCACAGTGGTAAAACAATGCACTGCCACGCCATGTTATCGTTACATCATAAATATTGCCATCACAGAATGAGTCACTTGAAATGTCCTTGGCAAAGAATCCCTGGGTAAAGCTACATTATAACTTGAACGACAGGCTGATTAGTCAACAAAAATAGCTGTTCCCCACAACAGCCCTGAATGACGACGAAAGTAAAGCAAACCTCGTCAGGCACGTCAGAAATGTCATCACGGGTTGCGTCCCCAGTGTCACTGCGCACAGAGGCCACGCTGAGGTTGGAAGGGGTGCGCTGGTGTGAGAGGCCCCTGATCCGGCTGTTCTCCTGAGCTAGGTTCTCACATCGCTGCTCCAGCCGGTCACGCTCTTTCACCAGCCGCTGGTAGGCTGACCGTTCCTCGTCGAACTCGGCCAGCAGGCGCTGACGCTCACTTTCTAGCTTCTGACGCAGCATCTCTGCAAGGCGCAGGTCCCAAAGTTCATGTTAGGAAGGCTTCATAGTAGCAAATGGGGCCTTAGCAAATAGTGAAGTAACATTTGGTTGACTTTATATCACAAATTCAAATATGCGGGCAGTGATCTGAACCCACTGAGCTTATCTTGACCTTCTTTTCAGTGCCAACAGTTTGGCCAAGCAAGCCGCTACTGCGTGTGAATTCACGACTAACTGGCTGGTGCAGTGCTAATGCCGGATCCCACATCTGCTCTGAGTATGTCTTTAAGTCCAGTGTGACAGTTTTAAGTATGGGACTGTACTCTTGTAAAGCAATAACAACAACAATAAGCAAATAAGGTAAATAAGTACAGTACTCTTTGCGAAGTAGCTGCAGCTGTGCACAAAAAGTTTCACTCAACTGCAAATAGACTAGAAAACTAAGCATGATTCAGTACCTCGTGTAAAAGGTGTGAACTAGGTTACTCCTGAACCGTGACATACATTTAAAATTTTTCGTTTCAATTTATGTACCTCATATTAGCCCTTTCACAATTTCTTGCCAGGCTGGAAAAGTGTATGCACATACAAACCTCAGGAATTATGGTGTTGCTTTCTTCTATGTTGCCATTCTCTGCTACAGTGCCTTTACTTACATAATGTTACATAGCCACACAAATCAATCAACGAATGACACTATGGGATGAACCACCTAATCTATGTGCAAGCCAAAAGCCTTGTTTCAGCCAGGTTTCTTTCAAATTGTGCCTACGAGAAGCTGTAGTTCCACGACGTGCTTAGAAGGGCCTAACACAGACGTCAGCTTAGCAGAGCCTGTCCAAAAGGCAGTCCACTGTACCTACCCTGGGCACTTTCTTGGTTCAACTGGATTGCCTTGACCATTTCTTCCAAATCTTGTTGAAGTCTGCTTTTCTCTTTTTCTCCCGTTTCAATTTTCTGTTGAGAAAAACACAGTGTGCAACACAGCTTTACTGTAGTACACTCTGTATAAAGGGTAGGCAAATGACGCAGTACCTTGAGTGATACATGCATTCAGAAAACCATGCTCGTAAATCATTTAAAACTTAAAAAAAAAAGATTGCAAATTCACTTTAGGTTATTTTTGTCACCGCAAAAAATACAGTACACAGAGTATGTATATGCTCAGCTGAACTTGCTATAGCAGTAGGCACAAGCACTATGGGTGCTCAAAAGCTGTATTGAAATGTCTTTATATGCTATTCTTGAAATATATTCTGCCTCTGCTTTACAGCTTTCCATTAATCAGAGAAGTTAGAGCATCTACTGAAAACTTTCCTGTTGAGGATCCCGTTATCACAGATGGCCTGCACTGAAGAACTCATCACTAACCTGAAATGTTCTTTTACCTAGAGTTCTTATAGTATTATACCTACGAAGTATTAGAAATAAATGAGGTATGCCAGCCAATGCATGATTCCTGCTTGAAATGTGTGGTAATCAATAAAGTGCTCTACACTAACAATTGAAAAAAGTAACTGGCATTCGCCACCTTGTTTTCTGGTTCAAGATAATTCATTGTTGCCATCATATCTATGCAAAATTTTTCACTCTGGTTAAATCTATCAGTATATTCTCATCGTGCCCCTGTTTTCAACCAAAACAGCCACTTCTTGTGATTCTGCTAGGATCACAGTTGTAAAATTGGTGCCCCATCATGCAAACTAACTATAGTACATACAGTAGTTCTTGCATTTTAAAAAATTTGATTTTAAATAAAATCAACTACCCATCTCTATCGCAGCCATCGTTACTAACACCAGTTTAAGGACTGCTCTTGATTGTGAGGTAATGTTCATCACCTCATGCTTACTGCACATTGCTGTTCATAATAAACTACAACTTTTTATGACACAGCAGAACCCCATTATAGTAAATTTCGATATAGTAAAAACTCTGATAGTAAAGTGAAACCGCGGCCTCATTTCGCCATCCACATACGACTGTACATTTTTTTGTTTATTGTAAAGACATCTTTCATAACAACCGCTTATAGTAAAGAGCGTCCGACCGTGACGATGTACTTGCCGCGGACTGATGACATCGCGGAGGATACACAAGATGATAAAACGGCGGTCTTTGAGATGGCTTAGCCGCCCAGCATGTGAGCTGGGAGGAGAAGCCAACTTTTCAAAAAGCTCGGGGGCCGCGAGACAAAACACGCCGCGCGCATGGGGGGGGGGGGGGGGGAAAAAAAGAAAGCAAATCTGGCTAAAAACTTAGAAAGAAAGTGGCGCAGATCGCCGAGAAAGGAGTGACAGCAGAAGTTCAGTGAGAAGTAAGAATAGGAAGCAAAGGGCGAACGTTGGCAGCACTGGGCAGCACGACACAAGAAGCAGTGGCGGCAAGAAGCCGACGTGCGGGAATGCTGCACGGGTGGTTTCTCTGCACTTGACTGTTTCACGCGTGTTTCTTAACTACTGACTCATAAATGGCACTGACTCATAAATGGCGACTTTCACACGGAATAAAACTCACATATTACGAGCCATGTTGTATTGGTGCGAATGCAGTACTTGTACAAGATATACATAAAATTGAAAATGTGGTGACACAAAATGTGATAACTTAAGATAAATAATTATCACATAAAGGAGCACTAAGAGCAGGATGGAAGGTATTTCTGAGTGCTTAGTTTATAAACAAACGCTATGTGTTTAATAAGTAGCCAATTATATACGAGACAGCATCCTGAGAGTCAAGCCATCACCAACAACTGATATAGTAAAGATACTGATACAGCCAAGACTACTAGTGGTCTGAGTGGATTTACTATAGAGGGGTTCTACTGTACTCTCAGGCTTTTAAGGTGTTTTTAATTATGAGCATTTTGCTGCTGGAAAGGCTGAAAACCAGGCAAGAGAGTGCCTGTACCAATGACTGATGGGCTCCCAATGACAATAAGGTTCAAACCCAATACAACCCGTACTTGAGGCAAAATATTTACCATTAGACCACTGCAAATGTTTAATCTATACAGCTCTCATCAAAAGGTCTTGTAAGTGTCTATTCTGATCCACTACTTCGTGTGCTCACCTGGCTGAGTGCAGTGTTCTTGGTAAGCAGCTCCTCCTTCTCGCAAGCCACCTCCCGCAGCTTCACCTGGACAGAGGCCAGAGTCTCCTCCAGGGCGGCCAACTTGTCATTGGAAACGCGCAGCAGGTTCTCGAGGTTCTTGGCTTGCTCGACCTTCTCCTGAAGGCCACGCATGTCTTCACCCTGGGACCGCAGCGACTTGTTCTCCTTGACCTGCGTACAGAATGCATGATGTGAGGGACCCTTCATCGACAAGTCAATTGCACATGCTCAAAGTTACTTCTGCGGTCTAGTTTCAGTGCCACATTAAGAGCCCACAATTGCTTACCCACATGGATAGTAACGTGTCCTGTGTTTGCAGTGCCACAAGTACAGTAGTGTAGCTTTCAAAAAATTGGTTTTTGGGGAAAGGAAATCGCGCAGTATCTGTCTCACATTTCTGCCCACACACCTGAACCGCGCCCGCCCCATAAGGGAAGAGATAAAGAAGGGACTGAAAGAAGAACTGGAATAATTTCGACCACCTGGGGATCTTTAACGCACACTGACATCGCACAGCACACGGGTGCATTTGCGTTTCGCCTCCATCCAAACGCTGCCCCCGCGGGCAGGTTCGAACCTGGGAACTCCGGCTCAGTAGCCGAGCGCCCTAACCACTGGGCCACCATGGCCAGTCCGTGCGCGTGCGCGTGCGCGTGTGCGTGTGCGTGTGCGTGTGTGTGTGTAGCTTTCACTGACCCACTTTTAAGTGTGAGAACAGCGTACAAACTAGTGAAGTATTGGTCCGATAGATTTGGTTGCCCTCTGTGCCCTCTGTGCTGCCCTCTGTTCCATGACATTCTAAAGCGGTGTCATGAGTAAGCAGTACCATTTAAGGCAGTTTAGGTGCAACTGGGCACTGGCGTTTTTCGGCTGCTTTGAAAACAAATGAACCAGTGCAAGCCCGGTTGCCTGGCTGCCATGGCACTGAAACCAACAGAATGCAGCCAACACTGGCAGCTGCTAAAAGCCCAAGCCATCTTGGATGGGTCACACAAACACATTGGACCAAGATAACTACGTAAACCAACAGACATCCATCCTCTTAGTGTGCCACCCTGGCGTGACCTATTTCAAAAACTGCTCACAAGGTACTGCATATTAGAAACAAATTGCAGTGGTGATAGATTTTAATGGCACAAAGGCAGCTTGATGAAAGAGCACCACAGCATGCAGTATTTTTCGTTAACTAAACAACAGTGAAAAAAAAAAAAAAATGTGCTGTAATCATACAATGGTTCTAAATATAATGTGTGGTGCTTTCTAAGAAGTAGATGATTTAAGCAAAGATTTGCATCATATTCATGTAAACACAGTAATACAGTCGTGCCTCGTTAATACGGACACTTTGGTTCTCAAGCAAAATTGTCCATATAGCGAGTTATCCGTATTCACGAATTACAAATAAAAACAATATTTAAGAAAAGATGCTATGATTAAGGTCGGCTTCTGTGCATGGTGGTAGCCAGTGAAGTTGAAACCAGACATAACTTTGAGACCTACAAGCCCATTATCTTGGTCACCATTATGCTTGAAATACCAATGTGGTGCAGCGTGGCACGCCTAACAGTCTGATATGCTTCATGGTGTCTCATGGATAAATGACCTAAGTCCTACAACTGTTCACATCCCACAAAGCGCTCCTACATATCAGCACTCAGTCGCTGACAGGCGCGCAATGTGGCTTTCTATGTGGCACAAGCTGCAGGGAGAGTTTTCTTCACAACCATTCATGCAATATGAAAAATAGTGAGGCGCACCGACTGAGCTACTTTGCACTGTAAAGCATGAAACCGCAAATGACAAGGGCTATCACTCAGTCATTTGCACTTTTTCATTGCATTCCTCTGGTGTCCTGCACTCAAAACGCAGAAAATGAAAGATCTGGTAGGGGCAGTAGGGATTTTGTTCTCACCACTGTCCATATTAACGCGACAAAAATACATGAGCCCCAATTAACTCTCCGCATTTTTCCCTTGTCCACTGTCTGGACATGGACAATGAGCTTCCATATTAACGAGGTGTAAATACAGGACAGGGTTAATTGGAGAGATATCGGAAAGGCCTTTGTCCTGTAGTGGGCATATTCAGGCAGATGATAACAAAATATATTGAAGAACATCGCTCCCCCCCCACACACACACACACAAAAAACTGTCCATAATTCGAGTAGTCCATGTTAACCAGGATCGCATTAACAAGGAACGACTGTTGCTTTTGTCAGATGCCGGTATTATGACCTTTCCCATACATGCATGTCAGTGCATTGCTGCCAGAGCCACAGCATTCAGTGCATTAGCTCGCTTAAATGAATAGGGGAGCCGGCATGTCGGGGCATCTGGAACAGATTCACCATTTATGTGAATTCAGATGATTAAATTATTCAAATTACCATCATTCTATCATTCCTATACGCAATACCATTAAAAAAAAAGAGAATGGGGCTTCTAATACACAATTCAGAGATCTGTGATTTTTCAAGAAACTGCGGCACCGCGGGAAACTAGGGGCCTTAACTATGACCAATGTAGGGTTCAAATATGACACTCTCCACAATAGATAATGAAAAAGAAAAAGAATATTACCAGCTCCTCGATCTTCTGCTGCAGAGAGATAATTTTCTTCTCAAGTCCCTTGTTGAGCTTCTTGACGTGCTCCACAGACTTGGCCTCGATCTTAAGCTTGCGCAGCTCCTTCTTGGCAAGCCAGCGGCGCACTGCTGACTGGGCCACCACGACACAGGACACATTGCGCTGGTATTTGCGCTTGGCGATCCAGCAGCGCACATTTTTCTGGAAAAGAAAACCCTCTTGTGTTCACAAGTTTGTGAGAACCTTCATCTGAAACCACATGCAGCATTAGTGAAGCTCACATCAAAATGCAAAAGACCTCCGTCTAATTTTCCAAAGGGCAGATGTGAGACCTGACATGAGCTTGCCGCCTTGAAACTGCCTCAGAAAACTGTCATAGATGGCTTAAAATCACAGGGCACTAAGCAAAGGAACTTAATGGGGCTATAGCTAATGCAACTGGTGCACACATATCATAAGCGCACTCCTACATGACTAAACCTTTCAGCAGACCCAGTTCCACTAGGCATTTCAATGATGTCACTGTCCATTACTCTGTGATGACAGATTTTATGTTTTGCCAGCATGTCAGCTTTGGTTTCAATAAATGTGTTTTTTTGGAAGCTGTACTATTCACTCCAAAAACAAACAAACTTGCAAACATTTCATGCCCAGAAACCAGTGAGCACAATCCTAAAGCCCTCATCATTACTGTTCTTGGTTTTAGAAACATTTGACTGATAGATAGATAGATAGATAAAACAGTAAAATCAGCTCCTGATAATTTGACCTCAAAGGGAACTGAAAATTTGTTCAAATTATGCAGAGTTATGTGGGAAAGGGAGCCTTCTTAATATACTAGATGCTGAAAGGACCAAAGCATCAGTTCTAACAAACTAACTGTTCAAAATACTAGGCGAATTCAAATTAATGCGACAAAGATAAGAAGTGCTTGGGATTAGGCCAGTTGGAAATGCACCCTACGAGAGCTGCACTGCTTGAATTTACATGGACACAGTTAGCGAAGACAGACAAAAACAGTTAAGCCCATTTCGTTTGACTGTGTCCATGAAAATCCAAGCAGCGCAGCTTTTGAAAAATAAGAGATCACTGAAGTGCACAGCAGCATCACTAAACCACTGCACACAGTATCTGTCCACTTGCCTGGATGACAATAGCAGCTGCATTCCGCTGGAGCTCGACGTACCGCTGCCGGGCGTACATGCCCCGAATGCGGCACTGGAGCTGCAGCACCAAAAGCCTGAGGCGGTAGTAGCGCTTCCGTGCAAGGAAACCCCGCACATGCTTTTGGATGACAGTGGCTGCCTTGGTGCAGCGCAGGAAATGTGCATGCCTGTTTACAAGGAGAGAATGGACAGGCATGAGGAGGATTCCAACAGGCATTTAAAGAAAGAAGGAAAGAAGGAAAGCAAAGAAAACAAAATAAAAGGACACCTTTCACATATTGCCAGCAGAGGGGCAGCTTTAACAAACCAAGCTAATGTGGAATGGCAATTTTTAAAGCGAAAGCTTTACTACGCCAGCCAGCGAGCCATTTCGGCTCGTCGTGCCAAATGCAGTATGTCGGCTGCGGCGTTGCTACGCTCCAAAAGATGGCGCCGCCATCGACGCGACGCCACTGCTATTGCCGCTCGCTCCACCAGATGTGCTCCGCTAGGGTAGAGGGAGAGGAGGTGTCGCCTCGCGTGGGGTGTATATATATATATGCGCTTCGCCTCAGTGTATTGTTGTCGTTATGGGGAGCGCGAAAGAGACGCAAGAACGACAGAACGAAGCGAGGAAGAGACAATGCGCTCAAGAGACGCCAGAAGAACGCGCCGCGCGACTCGAGAAGCGTCGTAACAAAGATGCGGCTAGAAGTCATGCTACGTCCCGGAGCGGAAAAGACCGGTTTGAGTTCTCGAGAGCGTCCGAATGAGACACTGCGTAGACGACGTTCCAAGGAAACGAAGCTTTTGCAATTCAGCTAGGGTTAACCAGCGCTAAATCACAGCCAATTTTTTTTGTAAAAGCTGACCTAGTGTCGATTTACCAAGCTTTTCCCTAAAATTCCATTTTGACATTAGTGTATGGACAGAGAGGCTTCCTTGGAAAATCAGACCAAAGTTACAGGAAGCCAACAGCAAGAAGTCTCAAAAAAGCATGCAATGAGGGGACTCACTTGCGCGCCAGCATCCCTCGGCCATATCTCTGCAGTCCTCGTGCTGTGTTGAGAATCTGCCTGTAACGCCTGAACTGCAGGTAGCCCCTGATGTGCTTCTGGATCATCAGTGCACATGCTCTGTGCTTCTCCGCTCTGAGCTTCTCCAGGTAAGCCACTTGACCTGCCCGAAAGAAAATCTTGGTCTTGCCAAACTGGAACTTGTCTTCCTCCTACAAAAGCCCCAAAGGTAGGGGGGGGGGGGGGGGGGGGGGGGGGGGTGCAACAGCAGGAAAGAATAACATTTAGAAGGGGGCAACTAGACATAACACGCAAATATGTGTGCAGGAAGGCATCATGCACTGCTTAGTGAAAACAAAAATTTCACATGCTGGACTCTACGCAAAAGTTTAAATGATTAGATTATTGTCATTAATAATTCACGATATCCATTAACACAACCGTTGAGCTAGTCTCTACTCTACGTACTGTAACATACAGTTTTCACTTGCATCTACCAAGCAAGAAAGAAAATAATCCAAACATGAAGCGCAGGTCATAACTCTTTGAACACTGTCTTGTAGGATAAGACAATAATAGCCCAGAGCAAAATTATTGGCTGAAGATCTCAGGTTCTTAGAACAAATAAATATCAGCGCATTAGGAAGCAGGCATTTTGTCCTTTCAGCTTTTAAAACAACAGTGTCACAGAAAAACTACCTTCTTCCAAGACCAAACTACAGCCTTAGTTATACTTTCAGACTCCACATCAGAAACCTGGTAGCACAGGTCAGGACGTACAACCATACTTTCCTAAGTGCAGAGTTATCTGTAGAGAAGGGCCCTTTCTGCACCAAACAAAATGGGATGGGTGATGTTAGGGTGGGCCCATTGCTTTATTATATGTAACTCTGGAGTTGAAAAACCAACATGTACAGCTAGCTCTCCAATACAAATAGGTAACAGCCATTTCCAACTCAAAAACAAATCTCGTTGTTACTTTCAAGTGAATTTGAAAATGGCTCATGGGCATTATATAGCCAAGATAAAACTGCTCAGAACAAAAAAAAAAAAAAGACCCAGTAAAGCGGCATGATGTCCTCAAAGGACACAGCCGCCAAAGTACCTTTATGACTTTTTCCAAGATCTTCCTACAGGTAACCTTGAGGTCGCTCCTGTCAATGTCTCGAGCACAAGTGAGCACTCTATATCTGCTCAGGAATTCTTGGTAGCCCCACCTACACAAGGAAAATGCAATGAGCCATGAATAACTAGCTGCTGCTAGCAGCGTAACTCAAGTGCCCTCAAAACAAGTGCACTGATCAGTTCTCACGGTGCCACAAGGAAGAAAAACTCTCAGAATGTTTTGCAGGCTTTGCTGCAAACCACGCCAGAAATGCAACAGTATTTACAACTTATTCAGGGCATACCCACAGTTTTATTCTGGTACAAACATCAGGAAGTTTATTACAGAACCCCACACCAAGAAAAGGAAAATGGCACGATAAAATTATACACCACTGGCAGGGAAAACCCGCAACATGTTTTTTGGCATGCTCTTTTATCTGCCGAATGATTCGTAAAATGCACAACAGACACAACAGAATGGAAGGGCAGATTTACGGGTCACTCTCTGAGGGGGCGGTAGGGGGCAGTCCTATTTGAACCATGTATTTCTTACTTTTGTTTTTCATGAGAAAAATTGGGTTTGGCATTGTTCTTCTTATGTAAAATTTCTAGCTTAGGGGGGAATGCCATCAACACGCATAAAATACAACTGTACGGGGGCACCACAGTTGACTACCACAACGAAACTCAGTCTACAGTGAGATGCACATGTAAAGTAAAATTGCCACACAAGTCTCGCTGTCCTACAAAGGGTTCTACTAAGGGTTCTCCCTTTGCGGGACAGCGGGAGTGAACCCTTAGTGGGACAGCGGGACTCATGTTGTCTCACTTCCTTCAAGTGCCGGCAAATGGGCAACAGTGCTCCTACATACCATATTTTTTAGTGAATACTGTGCCATCAAACAAACAAACTGTTCAGTGTGTTTTTGTATTTCAGTGGTAGGCCTCCTTGGTGTCCTGTATGTTTTTACAAGTGTAAATCGCGAGTGTAGTGTTTGACGCGGCCCATATCAGCAAAAAAAAATAAAATTTGAAAAATTATTTCGCTTTTGAGCCTTTTTCATCAGTCAACTGCCTCAGAATATTTCTTGAAGTAATTTTCAATTAAATTGCAAGTTTTTTTATATGCCGTTAAGACTAAGGTACAGATACATACCAAATTTGAGGTCTTTTTATGAAGTCATTGGTACAAATTTGTACCATTTTTCTTTTTGACAAAACAAGTAGTTGAAGTGGCTTGAAAGTAGAGATGTGCGAATATTCGAAATTTTGAATATGAATCGCATATGAAACATATTCGATTCGTATTCGTATTTGAGAAATGATATTCGTGAATTTCTTAATGTTCGAAAATTCCCGAACACTCGGCAGCGATCATATACCGCGCCGACTTTCGTAGATTTGATTATGGCAAAAGCGCAATATCTGGGCAAATCATCTGAATATAAAGTTAAAGTTCCAGGAAAACAATATAAAGGGCCTGTTCTCTTTTTTCTCCATCGTGTATCGCGTGGGCCGATTGCATTCCGATGCCGCTAGGCTTGACCTTGTGCGCAATTCCGCAAGTGGGCTTTCCCACATACCACATGTGCTGCGAACAAGATGGAGAACGACCCGCTTCTAACAATTTCAACGCAAATCCGTGCTTATTTTTTTATCCTTCTGTAATATGTTATCTAATTAATGACCACGGCAATGGCATTCATTCTGTCACCTTAACTCTCTGAGCGTGACCACCGCCGTCTTGTTTTGGTCAACCATGCTATGCGAGAAAGCCTACTTGCGGAATTTCGCATGAGGCTCCCGAAGGGGCGAGTTAAGGTGTCACAACAGGGCCAGGGCAGGCGACCCTGTAAAAATCCCACCTATTGCATGGTGCACTGTAACTATGTACCTCTTAAGTGGGCGTAACTGCAGGCATGACAACGTTCGGAGGGACCCTGTCACTAGGTAAAAAAAGATAGCCTGGCCGCGTAGTTTTGGTTTCTGAGCTTCGCCACTCGCCCGTGGCAATGGCAACTGTTGGCCCGCGCATTCGCCAGTAGTCCAATCTCAGCACCGTGCCGCTTTCAGACGCTGACTGACGCGTCGCTGGTCATTTTTTTTCCCTTTTTAGAAGCAGTCTCACCATTTCGACGTCGATGTGCGTTCCCATCTCGCTTATGTTCGCGATGTCTACCAGCACGCTGTAACTTGGTGCTCGTCACGGGATTACAGGTGTTTGCACGATAGAGCCGCCTCATAGACTACCGCATTTTCGGTATTTTTTTTTAATGAGGGGGGGCACGGGGCATTTTATTAATCGACCTTCGAATAACCCGGACATTTCTGTCGGTTCTTTGAACTCCGAATTACTGAGGTTTTATTAGCCATTGTTATTTTTGCTTCCAGTCTTGTCATGTTATGGATTTCATTTTGCCTGACCACATTATGGGTCGGATACTGTTATGCTGTTCAATTAAGTAGTATACATTTCTGCGCACATCATGTTTTTTTTTTATACGGTGCTCAGGCAGTCTAGTTTTGTTTATTTCAGTCGCAAAGGCCATACACTATTTTGAAAACAATATGAGCAACAATTCTTGCTTGTTTATATTTTATGAATTTATTTTTTGTGCTGACCAGATATTCGATATTCGATTTGATATTCGAAGCCATTTTTCCTTCATATTCGTATTCGAAAATTTCAATATTCGTGCACCCCTACTTGAAAGTGATGTCATTCATTGTCTAGAGTCATTGTGAGTGCAATCTTACCGTTGGAATGCATGTGAGACACTAATACCACTTGTGACTTATGAAGGGCTAAGCACATTTCTTAATGTTTAATCAGCAGAATATCAACAATATGTTCTTACAATGTTTGTCAAATGCAGGAACTTGGTTTAACTGAGTGTTTTTGAATGAAAGTCTACTGTACTTTGAAAATGCCACACAGTTCAACTTAAACTGCCAAACTTAAAACTGTCTGGAACCTAATGAACTTGAAGGTGATTTATAAGCCGGATTTTATAGTTGTCCAAAAAAGCATATCAGTTAGCTCTCTCATACTGATGACAGATGACTGCTCACCTTGATGGGTAGCCAGCTGCACTGATCCGAACCGTTTCTAATACACCACATGCCCTCAGCTGCTGGACTGCTCGTTTAGTGTCGAAACTGAAAGCTGCCTTCTGGTCGTTTGGCTTGATGCAACGGACATAGTGGGGTGTCGTGGCATTCAAGGTGCTCATTAGCAAGCCAAGAGAGTCACGAAACTGCCAAAGAGAAATAAGCTTGTTACTAAAAGCAGCTATAGCACAGCGTCCTACAAAAGCTCTGAGCATGCTTTTGGAAAGACTGCGGCAAGGTTGCAGCCACTGACCCACCATACAGACAAATTTACAGCATTTACTCCTTTACACCTAATAGCACTTACTTCTTTACAGCATATCTTAATGAAACAACCTGCCATAGCTTAATGAGAGTTCAGTAGGAACCATGTGAGTAATTTGCAAAAGCAAAGTGATGCTTAACACACATCAAATGCCATTCGGAATTCTGCTAGACCATGCTTAACATAAAATGAAACAATTCAACACAACAACATGGTAGCCATGTTGTTGCCCAAAAGAACTTTTCAGATATTTTTTGTTACTACTGGCGATGCATGCAGCAAAAATTCACCATTTTTTTTAAATTATAAAACCAGATGTTACAGCACCTGCATGACATGCGACCATATGCAGCATGCTGAACATAACACTGATTTTGCAAGGTTGGGAGAGCAAAGAGACTCCCTACGGCATTAATAAACAAATTCTTTAAAACCTTTTGCACTGTGTGAACTGTAGAGTCACCTGTGAGCCCACTGTTTTCTTGTGTTGCTTCTTTGAAGACGCGGCAGGCTGCGCAGCTGCAACTCTGACCGCTGGTTTCAGCCTCTTGTTCGACGACTGCTCATCTTCAAATAGCTCTGCTACCAGTTCATACTGCACAAGAAACCCATACAATGTAAGTGTATGCTAACAACCAGTAATAAAATTCGGCATTCTGAGGGAGAGCTGCAAACAGTTTGCTATTCGGTTTGCCACTAGTCAGCCAGGCTGCACCCGAGGGCACCCTATTATCTCCAGTTGGCCCTGACTGCTGGCTTCGGGACTGCATCATTGCACATTTATTCCTTTGAGTCGTGTGCATGCAGTCATGTCATCCCACGGGGAACTACATAACGTGGGGCAGGGCAGGAGGGGCTATGCGTCTTATATTTGAAGTCTTGGCCAGCGAGGGGTATGAGTTGGGAGGTCGACATATAGGCAACAATATACAGCATATATTGCTTGTTATGACCCTTGTACAGTTTTTTAGGACGTGGTCACAAAATTTTTGCATAATTTGCACATCCCCTTTTGAAGCCTTTATTTAAAGAAAAAAGTGCACAAATTATGCGAGTAAATACGGTAGTTACATATTGTTAGTGCATTAACATTTAGCAATGGCAGCAGAGCAAAAAGCTGATTGCTCTCACCTGACTAGCCTTGAGGATATTGATATGTTCTTCCAGCACGGTGTCCCTGTTCTTCTCGAGAAACCCATTTGACTCATAAGTGACATCATCCGCAAAGTGGTGGATGATGAAGGCAGTGTTGGACAGGCGGGGCTTCTCAAAATGTTTCCACTGCTTGCACTTTTCAAACAACTTCCCACACCACGATTTATCACTTCCCTTCGGAACCTGGAAGAAAAGGCCCCCAGCAACTGTATTTGCTATTCTTCGTAATAAAGACTCCTTTACAGGAACACTGAGAAAAACTTCAGGTTGCCCTAGATTGATGCACTACAACTTTATAAGAACGAAGTACTTATTTCCACAGAAAATGAAACTTATAAAAGCTAGAAAAGAGTGAACAAATGGTAGGCAGTTGTTGCCACCACCGACCACGTCAGGCAAGATTTTTGCGTTGCAGACGACAGAGAATTAAGGATTGCGAAAGCCCCAATGTTACGTAATACAACTTTTTCTTTGACTTTTGTATTGCGACTCATGTATTGCTACTAACAGTACATTTTTATGGCAAAAGGAAGATGAAAACAAAGGCAAAGCGTGAAAAATTAAACGAAGCAAACCCACAACACTCAATGCCTTCACCGATACCATCAGTGTGATCTGAGTGACGAGAAAAAAATATTCCAGTTTTAGTTCCAAATTTCTCAAAAAATGATAGTCTTTTACTGTGGAACAACAACAACAACAAGGCCACAAAGGCCCATCAATTGGATTTTACTAGCAAAAAAAACCTGATGGAGTTGTCCCGAGTCCCTGCAAAGCCAGGGAAGTGAGAACATAATTCAATAAAAATAAAAATAAAATACGAGCTGAACAACATGCAAAACCTTCCATTAATTAATGGTGCCAGCATCACAAAGAGCACAAAAGCACATCTTATTCACATATTGCAAAAAATTCTTTAAATACAGTCGAAACAATGAAATTTTCAGGGAACGTGTTTTTGCGTGCCGATTACAAATATGACATCTAATTTCACGTAAAACTAGTGCTTATGCCCTTGTGTAGTGTGTTCTTTTATTTTTTGCCGAGAGCTTTCAAGAACTCTTGCTGCAAGGAACTTGCTAAAATGCATGTCATTGTATTTTTGTGACATCAAGGACTGCAGTAAGAATAACATTATCGTCCTGCCTGTCATAGTAGCTGAGCTATGAGGTTTTGAAGTTGACACTCCAGAAACAGGACTGCAATCTTTTTGGCCTGTTTCTGAAGTACCAACTTTATGATAAGCAGGATGATAATTTTACCTTTATTGCATTCCTTGATGCCAAGACAAACCACTCATATGCATTTCACCAAGTTCCCTGCAATAAAATTTCTTTAAAGTTTTGAGCAAAAAGTTACATAACATATTACATACGCACACAAGCGCTAGTTTTGCAAGAAACTAAATGGCATGCCTGGAATCGGTGCACAAAAAAACATAACCCCCCAAAGATCTCAGAATTGTGACTTCATAAATAAAAATTTTTTTTTAAGGCCAGCTTCCCCCCTTAAAACTAATTTTTTTGAACTTCAGCAGCTAATTTATTTTCCCAGCTGCTGCACATTTACCCCTGTTAACACAGCAGACCTAAAAAAGATTAGCACTTGTTTGCAAACATGGAGAAGGCCCATACCGCTAATCGTTTATATTTGATATTTGTCAGCACAGTGCTCACAGCAGTCCAGTGTTGACTAAGGCAAAGAAAAGTGTGCTTAACTTTGAAACTTATCTGCAAGATAAATTTGCTTCACACAAAGCTGCACAAAAAGAAAGTTGCCCGTAATGCTGTGTCTGCAGTAGAATTACTGTATCAGAAATAATATTGCAGATTTATTCAGCAAAAAAACATGCAGTTGTGCATTTACCCTAAAGCCACAAGAAAAAATGGACATGTGCTGCCTTAATTCCACAGTTAAATATAACGTAAGGTAAAAGTTACAATTGGAAATTCACAGAATTAAAAAGTAAAGCAATTACATCTTCGTGACTTTTTTTTTTCACAGAAAGGGGCATGCACTCACCCGACATTCTTCATCCAGCAGGTCCAGGACGCCCAGCTTGCTTTCAATGAGATCAATGCAGGGCTGGTTGTCATAGAAGTCAATGAACTTCCACTCTATCTGCTCCCTTACATACTCCTCCTGCTCCAGCTTGAAGACATGCTGAATTGGAGTGGAAAGACATGTTTGGAAACGTGCACCTTTTTTTTTTCTTCAGTTGCCGAGTTACACACGAGGGTGCTGCTGTCACAGCCACATACTTTGAGCTAGGGGAATGTACAGACCCCTTCGGATATGGTGTTAGCACAAGTGTATCTTAACATGATTTTTGTTAGTCTGCGTTACTGCTGGGAAGTAATGGCTGGACCTTACATTTCCAACCATTTGCGACAAACGGCATGGTATCACCTCAAGCCAGGCATGAGAAATGAATGCAGGAGACTGCTTCTCAGATGGGCACGCCTCTGCATTTTATGCAAATGCCAGTGCAGCTAAGGGAGCTTGTGCTTTGGCTTGCTTGCTTAGCATGCGTCAGAGCTTTAAAAGGACTAGAATAAGCTAAATTGTTTACTTAACTTCCAACAGATGACACGCACATAGGGTAGTAACTTCCGATTCGCACGACTTGTTTTGTCTGGTTTTTAGTTCCTGTTAGGATGTCATGCGTCGTGAATTGCTGGAGCTCACATTCTGAGCCCTTTGAATCAAGCTGCGTGGTGAAATGTGAAGCCAAGCATGTGAAAATAATGCAGAAACTGTTCAATTGGTACAATCTTTGAACAAAACTAACCTTAACTTAAACCAAATCAACCCACTCTTGAATCAAACCAAGTCTTCTCTATCCGAGCAGGCAAGGCCTTAAGGCTGGTTCACATGCAAGTGACTGAGCGATTGAGCGGCACGTCACAGCGAAAATTTTCAACTTGTTGGAACCTCGCCGCTTATCGTCACGACGACTCAAAACAGGATTTTCCGCCGTGGTGGCAGGATTCGCAAGCATTTTCACTTGCATGTGAAACAGGCTTTAGGAGCATGCTTAGAGGATGATGCCTCAAGGTGTGTCAAACAGGCACGACTGGTATTACAGCAGGTGCTATGGAAAAAAGAATGGAACTAGTGGCTAAACACAAGCCCCTGTTATGAAGGTGCTCGGAGAGGCTAATTCACTAGCACTTACCATGTTAAACTGTTGCTGGAGCTTCTCATTTGCATAGTTTATGCAGAACTGTTCAAAACTGTTTGTCTCAAAAGTTTCAAATCTGCAAAAAAAAGAATGTTTCAGAAAATATGATTGTGAATTGCAGGGGAATCGAAAACATTGCTAATTTCAAGACAGGCATGAGAATACAGAACTGCATATTTGTTGGAATCCCATAGATGTTGGTTTAGCCTTACATAACTAGTACTAAGTACAGCTTTCATTTCGTTTCATTTTATTTTCTTAAAGGCCCCATGAGTGGGTTATTACACGAAGGGTGGGAACTAATAAAGAAATCATTCTTACAATTGCACATAGTATTTTTTTACATTTTCATTGAACTTGGATCAGCAGGTGATGGTGGAGAAGAGCCCCCCGCCCCATAGTTTGGTGTTGATCCATATAGTGGGGCACCTACAACACCCCACAAAGAAGCTGAAATCTCTGAAAGTCAGGAGGACCCTCATCTTCATCTCTTGGTGCTTTTATAGCTCTATAGGCACCATAACTGCCCCATTATACAGTCCAAATGCCAACCCTGTGATTCCTATCCCAGACTATTTGTGCATTGTTTGGAACCCCATAAGTTTGTGGATGTAAACAAATTCGAATCTGTTCAAAAAAAGGCTGTCCATTTCATTGTTTGCTAATATGAAAGATTTTCTGCCTTCTCATCTGTATGACCTGGGGCTCACGTCATCACAGCGAACGTGCTAAGTTCTTGCATAAATTCATTAACTACCCATGATTTGAGTCACTTGGCAATTATTAAAAATTTTCTGAACCGTCACCGTCAAGATGCTATCACGAATTAAACATTTCATCGCTCGGCCCTACTGACTTGTTCAAATACGGTTTTTTTTGCACATGCAGAAATTCCCTTCCTTTCTCCTACAGAAACTTCCTATAAAAACTCCCTTCCTGGCTATAATCTTGCTCCGCCATATGTGTATTTTTATCTCCTCCCATAGCCTCAAGCGAGGGTGCAGAATGGGAAAACAAACAAATAAATAAATACCCTTTTTTTACCCCATCCTTTCACACCCCATCTCTATGCTGCTGTTGCAACACGAAGCCAGGGTGCTCACCCGTATATGTCCAGGACGCCAATGAAGCGGTTCACCTTGTCCTTGAAGGAGAGCGCTTTATTGATCCTAGAGACAATCCAGTCAAAGAGGCGCGCATATATGTGCTTGGCAAGTGCATCACGGGCAAAGAAGGCCTGGTCGACAGTCATGGGCTTCGTGATCACCTCACGCATGCTCTCAATCCGGCGGTTGCAGAGCCACACTGAGATCTGCTCCTTGTCAATGCCCAACAGCTCGGACATGATCACAACATGGGAGTCCTTGGGCTGAAAAAAAGAGAGAATGGGGGGGGGGGGGGGGGGGGGGGGGGGGGGGGGGGGGGAATTATTAAATGATCACGAGTTAAATATTAGTGCATAAAAATCTCTCAATTCACTGCCAGATTCTGCGAAAAAGTATTTCCTAGTTAATTACAATTACTAGTTTTGATAATCACTCCCTGGAAACATTCTTGACTCAATTTGCAACAAACTGTTTATATTTGAATTATAAAAATTAGATAAGTGCAGAGAATCAAGTGAAGAAAAATAATGTGTCATACAACATGAGAAAAGCCTCAGGGATTAGCAAAGACCGCACAAGTTTTCTTACACCCCTATAACCTTCAGGCTGGATCACCTGCCAAAAAGCACGTATGCACCAAATACAGTAAACGCTCATTAACTTAAGCCCTCCTACCTCGCAATACCGCTTCAGGCAAAAATTTTTTTATGTTCTCACAATACACTCCAATAGGTACCGTGCATTTGTCACCAACTTTCTTGAAAGGATTTGAAATGCAGACATCTGGCAATCTGGCCACTAAAAACTAACCGAAAAAAATTGGCAGCGGCTTAGCTCGGCTATGCCAGGATATACGTAGCGAAAGCCAAGGCATAGCTTGGTAAGCCTTGGTTAATCTTGATTGCAAGTCCAGGTTAGTCTGGTTGTCTGGCTAGTTGTTGTCATGTGGTTCGTCACGCAGTTGGTCACGTGACCAGTCACATGGTTGGTCACGTGGTGTGGTGCGATCACGGTGGGAATGCGGGCACTGCGAAACTGAGAGTTCGTGGCCAATGTAGCTTTCGCTACAGAAAAGGGACATCAGAGAGCCGTTTCCATGACCTGCGAACCATGCCCCAATTGAATGAGCAAATTAATACTAAAAGTGACACAACCACCATGGTTGATGACTGCTGACACCTGATATCAGAGACCTATGAAAAATCAAAAAAAAAAATTTGCAGCTGCAAATGTAATGGTTCTGTATGTGCTAGCAGGTAGTTAGGACAGCATCTTGTATATTGCAATTTTTTTTTGTTCTTGATGCTTAAACAATGGTTTAGTTTGGTTTATGAGGGTTTAACGTCAAAAGGCGACTCAGGCTATGAGGAACGCCACAGTGAAGGGCTGCGGAAATTTCGACCACCCGGGGTTCTTTAACATGCACTGACATCGCACAGTACACGGGCCTCTAAAATTTCACCTCCATCAAAATTCGAAATCAAAGAATTTTTTCCTTAAAGGAAAATAAAGTTGCGGTATGCCTGGGTTGTTAAAGGACGCCACTTCGCAAATATCCTCCAGCAAGAATTTTTTTAATGCGTTTTGTAGAAGCTGAGTTATCTGTAGCCAAAATTTGAATTTCAGCGCTTTTGCTCCTTTCCTCTCCCTCTCGTCACTTTTTAAATTTTTAAAAGCTGAAAGGTTAGCGCCCTCCACCAGCCCCACTGCCTACGACGAGCGTGGGAATTCCCTGGTTAGCTTCCTGACCCGCCGGAGTGACACAGTTTACTGGCCGCAGCCATGGTAGCTGCCCGACACCTGAAAAAATCTAACCAACAGCCATCTCTGAAATGGAATACGCAATAGCATGCGACAGACGAGGGCGCGAGCAGGAAAGTCGCCGGAAAGGGCTCGCCAACTTCTGCACGCGATTGTGGGTTCTGTGCTGCGTGTAGAAGCCTATTATTTGGCTCAAGTGTTTATGACTAGGGAATGCAGTGATTGAGTGATTTGGTGTACTCTGCTCAGAAGGTGTTTCAGAGCCCCTTTAAAGCTCATTTAATTTCTGCGAGTAACTTTAATAATGTATGCAGGAGCAATTAAGCTAAATTTTGATGCGTTCCAAGGGAGCTATCTTGGCTATTTGTATGAATAAAATTTTTTACCCAATACCACAGAAAATCATTTTTCCCCAAGGTAGGGAAAGAGTTAAGAGAGATTGTGGTTTGTGGAGTTTAATGTGCAGAAGCAGCATGAGCACCTTGAGGGGTGACCAAGTGGAGGGCGCTGGATTAGTTTTGAACAGCAGAGGTTCTTTGATGTGCACAGACATCACAGGGCACAAGGATGTTTTTGCATTTTGCCACCATCGAAATGTGGTGAGTGCGGCCGGGATTTCATCCAGCAAACTTTGCGTCTGCCACCAGAAGCCAAAGCCCCGAAGTCACTAAGGAAAGCCCTTTCACAAGAAGTTCAACAAAGGATAACAAGAAGGCAGCTCAACATCTCGCACTACCTATGAAAAGAAATAGAGTCACACAATGTGAAACAGCCTTCTATCAGAGATTCCGCACCCACACTCATTTTCAGTTAAATGTTCAAAGTCTCCAGTGCAGAGGGCACTGGATGAACTGCTGGTTATAGTCTTTTTAAGACACAAGCTTTTGATTTTACAGTAAAATTGAGCTCCCAAGATGGCGTAAGAAAAAACTGCTGTGTTTACACACGCAATTTGCGCCCGCACATAATTTGTGCACCCTCAACTTTTACCTGGATTTAAAAAAAAAAACCTTTACTCTCATATTTTGTGCTCTCTGGTGCTCCAGACCACTAACATGTATGTGGATGTGCACAAGGTAGGCTTGGGAAGATCGGCACAGCCGCATCGCCGTGTGCAGTTGCGAAATGGCGAGTGGTGAGGGCATGAACTTTGCGCCATTTACGTAGCTCGCTCTCGCTGGCGGTCGCCTTCCCAGATGAACAGTCACACTGGTGGTCGCTTTCCCCATTGCTTTCCCGGGCAACAGTTGCATGCGTGCCCAAATTCGAAACTACTGAACCGTTTGGTGTTCGGTTTGCCGCTAGTCAGCCGGGCCGCACACAATGCGTCGTTTTATCGCCAATTACCTCCTTTGCTGCCCACTGCTGGCTTTTCGTTTGTATTGTTGCGCATTTATTGCTTTGAGCTGCGCACATGCCGTCATGTCATCCCGCAGGGAGCTACATAACGTAGGGCAGGGCGAGAGGGTGTATGCATCTTTCGTTTGAAGTCAACTTTTTTCTTTTCTTTTTTTTTTTGCCAGCAAGGAGTGAGAGTTGGGGGGGGGTCGACGTGTAGGTGGCGATGTACAGAATATACTGTGTGTTATGATCTTTGAACAGATTTTGGGATGTGTTCAGAAAATTTTCCGTAATTTGCGCAAACCCGTTTTGAAGCCTTAATTTAAAGAAAGCTGCCCAAATTACGTGAGTAAATACGGTAGATCCTCACCTGCACCATGCAACACTCGGCATCATCACCCCGTTCGCCGCCTTGCACAACTTCCACGTTGCCCAAGTGAAGAATGGCAGCCAGGATACGAAAGATCATTTGCTGCTGGCTCTCTGTGAAGCCTGAAACAGCGCAAGCACAACAGAAAGGATCAGTACAGTGTCTTATCACCTAAAATACAAATGCCTTTATTCCTTTTTTAACACCATTGTGATGTTAGGTGCATTCAAAAAGCCCATGAATGGCCCCACCTAAGAGAGCACCCCCCAAACTACTGGAAAAAGCAACAGCAACAGAGTACATACAGAAAAAAAAGAAGCAAAAACAGGTGTACCTAGCTACACATGCATGCTTAATTTTATATGAAAAGTAGTAGTAGTAAGTGTTCAATTCAAAAATAATAACAAAAGGAAGGTAAAAGATTTTTGCTAACCCCGGCATCTGCCATCACTGCGGTGGCGGCACCTGAGCTGGCGCAGCGGAAATAAAGGATAGCAGGCAGTTTGGAGAAGTGAAATGAAAGAGGTGAGGGGACAGTAAGAAAGGATAGAGGGAGTGGTGATATACTATACACTATTTACATAAGCTAACATTTATGAAAATTGAAATGCTATTTTTGAATTTTCGATGGCAATTGAAAACTCAAAAATAGCGAAAGAAATATTACAAGCAATACAAGCAGAATAAACACATATATGCATTTTGGGAAGAAACTTCTAAAAAGGCGTACACTATATACAACTGGTGAGAGTGCATAACATAACTTGTAGAGTTAGATTTTGTATTTTATACATATGACATTCAGTTGATCAGCTGGCACATGCTTCGGGACCCTTAGCAAGAACACTCTAGTGTATCATAATATTAAGCCATTCACTCACCGAGGAGTGTGAACGCATTTCTGGTTGTTTGAAAAGAATTTGCATCGTCAATGCCTGTTATATGTGGTGAATCGCCCTGGTTTGTGTAGTGAAATGTAGTTTGGTCACCTGTAATGCACACACAAGAGCACTGCACCAATGAGCACAACCAAAAAAACACACTCAAAATGCTGTTCATAAACTCAGTAACCTAAGGCTGAAATTCAAGAGCTATAAGACATTTAATGTAGAGTGAGTAAAGCACGAAAGTGTACCTTCAATTAAATGCAAACAAGCATATATGTAGCCCAGAAAAGCATTCACGATAAGAAATCCTTTATGTCAACAGCTAGCACACTATGAGATATTATGTACAGTATTCAGCAGTATAATGTGACGAAATTCCATACCATACAAATTCAAATCATTGCACAAGTTCAATCCTAGCAACATTGAAAGCTATTTATCCCCGGTAATCATGAACTAACTGTTGTTATTGCTTATTTTTTTGGCTATTTTGAGATGCCACTGTTAATGCAATGCCCCTTGATGTAGTTTACACGTATTCTACTTTGAGTTTATTTTACTAATGATCTTCTTACAGTTGAGATCTTTGCATTACTACAACTGGAACAAGTGACTACTTCTTTAGTATTTGTTGAAACTTATTTTGCATTAGGCGGCCCACTGACTATTTTTTAACCATGGGACCTCCTACTATACCAATTTTCGGCACCCAATTTTGACATTATGCTTAATGTTCATTCAACTTGACTCGACCCACACACTCCATTTGAACTCTTTTTTTTTTTCTACTGTTGCAAGTGAAATGTATGGTTGCAGTATTTGCAAAGCATATGCATTGCAAAAACATATGCGATAAACTTAAGAACATCGCACCAACTTTATGAGAAAGGCAATACAACTGCAAATCCTATTGTGTTTGAGGGGTATAGAAAAAGCCATCATTATGCTCCCTATGCCTAGCCAAGCATACTGGAGATGTTAAGGAGTCCCTGCAACTGTATTTGCTTAGCCTGGAAGACTGACACAAGGATGCACGGAACCACTAAAACAACTTTCTATAGTAAGACTTTTTCCTTGACCTACCGTTTCAAGGTAGACTCTGATATGATATTATACCTCACGTATTGCAGCACGCGCGCATCAACTGCACGAAGCTCTTGTGAAGATGCGCCACAGCAATGTTGAGTACCTTAAAGTAAACATGCGCCCGCTACAGTGAGGTTGAGTACCTTAAAGTGAACATACCCAGCTGTAAATCTTGCAATTCGTCGAGATCCGCAGAAGCACACAGCTGGTAGAAAATGTGGTAGTTGCGCTCTTCAGGAGCTTGGAAAACAACCCGAGATTTTTCTAGTAAGTATGTCCTCATGTTGGCACCAATGATGTTGAACCTGGAGTTGAAGTCTATCTCTATGTACTTCCCAAATCGAGAGCTGTTGTCATTTCTGGTTGTTTTTGCGTTGCCTATTGCCTGTTGCGACATAATGAGAAAAAGAGGTGCAAATAATTGGGAACCAGAATTCCAAAAGTGAATAAAAAAACTCGCGCATCCAAGCGCACTTCATGAAATGTCCATTCAGTATTGAGAAACCGAAAGTAGACTAAACAATATTAATCGAATGCACGCAACATAAAACTCAAAAGGAATGATACTGCCCCATCCGTTTCTTGACAATGATAGCACTTATGATAATTTTCAAGCTCGAATACTGATTTCACACTTCTGTGCTTCACTATAATGCGGCACTGAGTGCAAAAAGATAAGCCTCCAAAACTGGCAACGATACAAAATCGACTCTCTACTCTGTTAAAAACTCCTGATCTTGACAGAGGCAAGAACTACCATTCTGATTATACACTGAAATATCAGTTCAAGGAATGTTCCATGGATTAAAATCAACGTTACGTGAATTTTAAACACCTGCCTTCATGCTTATAGCAGACAACTTTCTCAAACTGCAACAAACGATTATGCCTGAGTTCCCGACATTCAGTACAATGAGCAAAGTGACAGATGTGCACTTACCTCCATGATAGGATTGGATGCCAGCACTTTCTTTTCAATGTGAGTCTCTGTGGAGGAACCTCCAACAGTAGCGAAATAGCGCATGGCATACTTAGCAGAGACAGTTTTTCCAGCTCCAGATTCCCCGCTGACTATTATGGATTGGTTCATGTTTTCTCTGCAGGAAACCAAAACACAGCTTCAATTGAAAAACAGGGAGCAGGACTCGGATAGGTAGGCTGTGGGCCTCACTAATGACGGCCTTCCATTGGTCTATCTGTTTTTTGTCTGTCTAAACCATTTGTCTACCTGGAAATTTGTTTGTCAAGACCAGAACCCGTACCAAACGTACTCTAATAAATGTAAGAGCACAATAAAGCTCTACATCATGATACATGCAATGCACTATCATGAAATCCCAAATAGGGCCCCCCCTTGAATAAAAGCCACTCCTCCTCTGCATGTTCTTTCTCCCTCAGCTACTATATGGGCACATCACCCATAACACAAATGCTGATGAGTGACACCACTTGGGAAGACAGAGGGAACATGGTGGATATACTGACAATTCATTGTGAAACAGCACACAGAAAAAGGATAAAACAAGAATAGAACCGGAAGAAACAGGAGTGCACTAGCAACTGATGTGAAAATGACTCGTGCATCAGTTTGGCATCAGTTGTATTGTTGGACAAAGAACGCAAGTTATCAGGAATTAAGTAGGCTTGATCACACGCGCTGTCATATTTTTACTTCAACATACTATAGCACCACTTATTGGTGGCTTTTGCCGTTCGTCCATCCATCTGTATTTTCTTTGTATTTTCTGTTATCTCAAAAACACAGTGTCTTTATGTTTAGTTTGGATTTTGGCTGCTGAAGAGTGTAGAAAGAAGACGCACTTGCACTTCAACGAGTGAGTGTTTTCAGATTTTGCGTCAGTTGCTAGTGCACTCCTGTTTTGTTTAGTTCTATTCTTGTGTTTCGTCCTTTTAGTATGTGCTGCTTCACGACCAATCATATCAACTGGCCCAACATTCAACGTTACTAAAGATACTGACAATATGCTATGATGATCGCCAAGGAGCAAATTGAAAAAGCATTTACGGCTCTATGCTCACACATTTCATATGTTCAAGCATCACCTCATACAAAGGGCAAGATGACCTGGCAGTCACAATAATCCATCACCAAAAGGCAAAGACAAAAGTGGCACACACTGAAAGTAGGGTTGAGCCAATCAATGAGCGATGTCAGTAATACCAACTAGCCTCAAATACTAATTTTGGTTACGCTTACTTTCAGTATAGGCTAATTACTGATCCAGAATATGCATCTCAATTACACACCCCAGTAAAGCGGACACCAGTCCAAATATTTTGCCTTAAATTGTAACAGCCGCTTTCTGTCAGAAATAACTAAAAAAAAAGAGAAGCAACCAAGACAATGAAAGCATCTCAATAAGGTGTAATTTAAAAATCATGAGCATTTTATGCCAACAGTCAAGTAGACATACCAAGTTAAACAAATACTGTATTAGGTGAAAATTGAAGCTAATGCTTCATTCAGCTAAATCAGTTCCAGCACAGCTGCTGTGAAGCACTTACGCATGAAAGTAATTGCACGCTACTAATATTTGTAGCAAAGTTCAAATAACAAGAAATGTCTAAACACACACCTCTCCATTTTTGTGTAAGCCTCCTCAGACACAGCAAATATGTGGGGGTCCAAGTCACCCATAGCTTGCCCTCGGTATGCAAAGATGGTGTCATTGCCATAAATAGGCAGCTCCTCATATGGATTGATGGCCACAAGCACGATCCCTGAGACATGCAGAAAAAAAAGGGTCAGAAAGTGTTATTAAGATGTCAGTAAGACACGGGCAAATGTGTGCAGCATATCAGCTGACTCTGAACCGTAAGGCAAGAAAAAAATTGGAGGGGACACTTACGCTGCTTGGCTCCGCCTTAAGGGGGGGGGATGCTAGGCTGAAGAGTCAACTTTCGAACTACTGTGCCAATTATGATAAAAATTTCAAGGATCGTTTCGCTTCGTGTCATTCGACTATATTCTAAATTTAGCTGCCATAGCACGAATAGAAAAATACTTATAGCTGTCATATATAGCATGTAGGTCTGTTAGTTTGAAAAACTATCACTTCAAAAATAATGATACACTAATTGTTTGTGGTTAGATACCTTCTAAATGGTTTGGAGTATAGCATAACGACAGTTACATTGTTTTTTATGTCATTTCCAAAAAAAATTGATGGCATTTTAGCATTGCTAAGCACTAAATATTACGCAAAAGAATGTTTTTGCAGGTGGACACCACCGCCATCTGTTGTTTGCTGCAAAGGCCCAGGCACCCTATCCATCTTGGGGCAGACCGAGTTGCCTGAGGCTTGCCACGCTCATTTTAAAATCAACCACGTTACTCATATCCTCTAAATCAACTGAGTAATTTTTTCATCGTTATTGCCAACTTACCCAAAGAACGCTGGCAGGCTACTGCTCAAGTGCAGAGTTCCTGCAACAATGTTGTCAACGCCAACGCGTTTTGCTCCAGTGCCGCGTTTATGCCAACGCATGCACCGCACATCTGTCACTACCACCACATAGCTAAAAGCACGAATGAGGTGTCCAATGACCCAGGGAGCCAGTTATGCGCGTTTCCTTTCCTTTAGTGATTATCTGAGAGGCTACACGTCCGCCAGCAGATTTTGTGGGGTTGGAGGCTAATAGTGCTTTTTACGCACAGAGGGAAGTTGATGAAGACGACAATGTGCAATGCACAATGTGAAAGCGTGGCAGTTTAACACGAGGCGTGATCGGTTACGGCGATAGCATCATGCTCTCGTGCAGTGGCCAGTGAAGCTGATCTGTTCACGCCGCTGCGGGTTTGAAACCCAGTCGCAGCAAAATTGATTTTATTTCTGCAGGTACCTGAGAGGCTTCAATCAAAGAGTGCCTTTTTCAGGATTGCTAGTGAAGTAGTGCTTTCACATTATAATGTCACCGCTTTAAAATCGAACTTGATTTTGTCTGTTGTCTATATGTATCAGACATACGTTAATTTTTTGCGTTAGAAATTTCGGGATCTAAAAAGTACCTTGTCTTGTTCCTGAGAAAATGTGAGTCCAGAAACCACCTTGAAAGCAGCTTTTCGCCAAGCAGCTTGAAAATGATAGTTTTCCTAACGGTTTTGTTTTCCCAAAAAGTGCAAACTGAGAAAAATAGGTTCAAATATTTCAGTACATGCTATTGAATTTTATGGCCAAAAATAATCAAAGTGCCCTGCTGTATATATTACAATCAAAATTGCCGTTTGGGCGAGTTGGTGTGACATGATTCGAAAAGACCAGCGCGGAAACAGACAGGGACACGAGAAGAAAAAACACTGACGACAGGACGAGCAGGACACGAGAAGAAAAAACACTGACGACAGGAGCAGCGCTCGTCCTGTCGTCAGTGTTTTTTCTTCTCGTGTCCCTGTCTGTTTCCGCGCTGGTCTTTTCGAATCATATATTACAAGTTGGGCCCTCTTCTTCCAATATGGCGCTACTTAATAGCAATTGCTTCCAGTTTCCTATCTTTTTCAGCTTTAGAGCTCTCCAACACCTTTGCCAGCAGTTGTGAAATGCTTTCCTTGGCGGCTTGGTTTGCTGCAGAGCTAAAAAAAAAATCACGTCGAACAAAGCCAAAATGAGGTCTGGCTTAGCACGACTCAGAGTGGCACGAAAACAGCGTTTGAAGGTCACATGCCGTGTTTCCGCCAATCCAAGCTTTTGTTATGGTTTCCCAGCCAATCTGCAGTTCCCACGGCCAAAATTATGCTCTCTTTTTTAGTGTTTTGCTGTACTCTCAACAGAAGGTATCCTGTGACTTGAAAGCGTGAAAAACAAACTTTATAACGTGGATATTCACTTCGCATTCGGTTTCTTACCACTCTGCCGCCACTTACCACTGAGCCGCCGCGGTGGCTGAGTGGTTATGGCGCTCGGCTGCCAGCCCGAAAGACGTGGGCTCGATCCCGGCCGCGGCGGTCGAATTTCGATGGAGGCGAAATTCTAGAGGCCCGTGTGCTGTGCGATGTCAGTGCCCATTAAAGAACCCAATTTCCCGGAGCCCTTTACTACGGCGTCTCTCATAGCCTGAGTCGCTTTGGGACGTTAAACCCCTATAAACCATAAACCAAAACCACTCTGCAGCCGTGTCTTGAATTCAAAAGGCAGTCATAAGTGCTTTCAACGACGAACACACAACACCGTCTCGTGAAAAGTATTCATTATCTTTTCTTCTACTGTGCAGATAACAATAAAACTTAGTGAGAAGTTTCTTTACTAAATCATGAATCCAAAACAACACAAACTTAAAGACTCGTTTTTTTTGTGTGTGAAAACCGCCATTTCAGCCCCACATCCGCCTTACGAGTATAATGTGGTAGCATTAATGGATTAATGCCCATATATGCGGAACTGATATTTTGGACTTTACATTCATAGATCACCTAAAAGTCTCCATACAACTCCTGGCACAGTGGTGCAGTGATTAAGTGATGCACCGCTGCCCTGCGATGCCAGGTGCTGCCACCGGTGCGGCTTGTGCGACCCAGGTTGCTCGAGAGGTAGAACAACCTCTAGCAACAAATCATGAATTTAACTGCCACCTGCCACGGTGGTCAGTTTGTTCACAAACCGGTGGGCAGGTTGTGATGACGACACAAGGTCGTGCGACCCAGGTAGCCCACCTAGGCTGCTTTACCAGGGATTTTTGCTCAGAACACCGATGACGCTTACGGATTTTCTGCAGAACAGGAGCCTTAACGCTCCCGCGTTAAAATGAACAAAGGAGCAGGAAGAAAGGCCTCTGTACAGTAGCCAACACTGACGAGAGGTTTGTCATCATCAAGAATCTAATATTTTCTGTCTCTCTCTGCCTTTCAACAGGGAGGGTCATAAATGTGTCACTCCTCACATGAATGATTATTACCCTTTATTTCTAAACTCTGTCCCAAGATTTGTTGGCAAAGTAGTGGCAGCTACAGTGTACACATGAAAGTTCCACCACTGCCCAAAAAAATACAGTGCTTGTCATAAGACCTCTCTCTTCACAACCTCCGATTCTCCAGACATTCATGCAAATCAATAGTCGCATTACCTCAGTTTATCCAAGCTGATTTCTTTTTTTGTATGCCTGGTGTTCTGTCCTAGGTTTCAGTTTCGTTCTACTTAGATTGGATTTGGCCTTGTCTATGCACATCTGTACTTTGGATTGCCATGTGATCGTTCCACATAAAAACCCATCCTGCCATTAATAAAACATCATTCGTCAAGTTTTGCTGAGTCTCGACTCACTTCTTGCGGCCGTCCAGGCCGAGACCACAATGGCGACGAGTACGGGATTTATTAGGCCCACTGGCCTAGCGTGAAGTGGCTTTCATGAATTAGTTTAAATGTGACGACGCCGTTTTCAGTTCTTTTCTTCATGGCCTATTTCCGGCAGCAAATTCAACTTCTTCATAGTTGGACCGGAGTCTGCTTGCCTCCTCCTACGTCGTCATCGAGGACCAGGCCACTGCCAAGGAGCTGCATTTGCCCGGAGTACTGAAGCTTTGGAAAGCGAGTGAGTGCGTTCATCACCGGCATTTCTTAGAAGCATGAAGAGCGTTCTTGTGAAATTGAGCAAGGTTACGTTCTGAGACGCCTCGAGTTCAGCCAGTTGAGGAGGTCGCAAAGCCTAGAGGACCTATGCAATTACTGCCATTGCGTGCAACCTGTTGCTGCGCAGACGAGGAGGGAGGAAGACGACCGTTGGTCGCCATTTTCTGTAACCTGCAATTGTGAATATCGGGAGGCCGCCAACCTTCATGTTCAGTATTCAATGTGGATAAAATGAACCGCAAGTACGTTGTACTGGGTCAGCATTTTCATTAGCAGCGATTCAGGAGGCCACTCTTGTTTTGTAGCCGGCCATTGCAGGAGCCGGGAAGCTGCTGCCGTTTTCATGACCGGCCATTGAGAGACCGGGAGGCCGCTGCCGTTTTCGTAACCGACTATTGATGAAGCCAACCGCCATATTGAGTATTGCTTCGGGAGGCCAATGCGTCATTTCTGGAGATGACGTTAGAAAGTTGAATTGAGAGACGACTGTACTAGAGAAATACAAGCTGTGAACAGATAATCAACGAAAAAAAAAATGTCAAACACGACGCAAGGGTTCTCCGGCGTTCAGGCGCCCGACACTTTCCTTCAGAGACCGGGACGGCCGGCGGTGCCTTGGGCACAGTAGACGAGTTGGACATTTTCAGTCAGTCTGCAATAGGCGTCAACCTTCTGTGAGAGAAGTGCAAGAATACGCGTCAGAGGAAGATTACATTCCAGCTACGGCATATGCGTTGGAGGAAGAGATCATTCCAACTACTACTGTTCATGACGTAAGAACGATGAAAACATCTGTGCCACCTTTGCAGCCTGTTCCTTTTCCAGAGAAGCCTTGGCAAAAGTTGGCAATCGACATAGTCGGCCCGTTTGAGCGAGCGCCTCGACATTGTCGCTATGCCATCACTTTAGTTGATTATTTTTCGAAATGGCCTGAGGTGAAGATGACAGATAATGTCACAACTACAGAATCACAGATTTCTTACTCGATGTTTTTGCCCATGAAGGCTATTCAGAAGAGATAGTCTCCGATCAAGGCCCTCAGTTCATGTCAAAGGAATTTAAGCAATTTCTGAGTAACAGGGCTATCAAGTTAACTCATTCCTCGATATATCACCCACAAGCCAAAGACAAATCGAAAGATTTAACAGAACCTTCAAGTCTATAATTGGAACGTCGGCCTTTGAAAACCACAATTGCACAGTATTTGGGTATATATAGATCTACACCTTATACCACAACAAGGGTGGCACCAGCAGTTCTCCTTCAAGGCAGATGCCATCGTACAAAGCTAGATATTGTTGGATTTCCTTCATTTCTGTCATTGTTTGCTGAGAATCTATATCTAGCTATTCAAGATTTGAGGAAAAGGATGGAGAAGAAACAGATGATAATGAAAGAATACACAGATAACAAATGTGGAGCACGACCACCCAGAATTCAGCCAGGGGACTTTGTCAAAGTTCGTAAACCCCTCATTCAATTCAAAGGAGACAGACGTTTTTCCGCACCACGGGAGGTCATTCAAGAAGATGCTCCAGCATCATACCGCCTAGATGATTGAAAGCTACGGAATGCTTCTAAGCTGGCAAAAGTACAGAGACAAATGAATCAGGAAGAGGATGAACATTTTGATTTATTTCAGTTACCTTTTCCCTACGATTCTAAAAGTTATGCACAGGATCAAGGCTCGGCAGGCCCAGTGTTTGCTCGGCAGCCTCCTGATGCATCATCGGTACCCCAGTCTTCAGAAGCTAGAACTCGCTTTACCATTTCTTCACAGCCACCAGCTGGACAATCCATGTCGTCCCACCTCCACAGAGATGTGAGTGATTTACCTGTGAACGGGTGTGATGTGCCTTCTGGCACAAGTGCTCAGTGTTCAAGTGATTTATCTGTGGGCAGGCAAGACGTGCCTCCTGCCTTGCGTGCCCAGTGTTCAATGCTGCCTGATGAAAGTGGGCCAGCCCCAGCTGTTCCGCCTAGGAACACACGCCAACAGCAGGCTTCGGAACCTAGACTGAAGAATCCAGTTTGGCATCGGATCGACCGAGAAGGAACACTCGCAAGCCATACTGGTTTAAGGACTATATGTCCCAATAACTTGTCTTGCATTCTTCTCCCTTGTTTAAGAAGGTGACTTGCTGTTCGTTTGTATGTTTATTCCGGTTTAGTAGAATTGGCCGATGTTCATGTGTGTATATTCCGGTTGAGCAAAGCTCACCGATGTTCTATGGTCGTGTGGACCTTTAGTTTTCATTGATGTAGGATGCTTCTTCCGGCTGATTAAAACTAGCCGATATTCAAAGTAATTTCATTAAAACAGCAAGGAGGAGCATTTTATAAGATATCATTTTATTTGGATGAAGGATTCACTGCTCATGGGGACGCCCATCACCAGATTCCCTGGGGACGTTCAGGGAATAGACAATTCATCCAAACCTTAATGATATCACGTGAGCTCCAGTGTCTGACGTTACTAGTAGCCTTCAGTGACGCTGCCCTAGCAGAATTTGTTGAGCATTTTTGACGATTTCAGCTTGCCATGCATTTAAGACAACTCATTATTTCTTTTAAAAGGGGGGGGAGGGGGGGGGGGGGGGGAGATATATCTCCGATGGGTATATTCATTGTTTTATATGAAGTGTTTACTATTCTTTTCAGATATTCAGATCTTTCAGATATTCATTGGTTTGATGAAGTGTGAAATGTTCGTTTTCGATGAAGAGTGAAGTGTTCATTCACTGTTCTTTCGGGATGGAGTATGAAATTTTGTTTTCGGATTCAAAGCTTACATAGGAGTAGGCTAATTTCTGTGTTCAGATATTTGTTCATGTTGTATTTGTATAACTTCGCATTAAAAATTTTCCATTCAATTTCAACTTTTCACCAATGTTTGCTTTTACCCGAAGGGAGGGAGTATGTTGTGTCCTAGGTTTCAGTTTCAGTTTGGTTCTACTTGGATTGGATTTGGCCTTGTCTATGTGCATCTGTACTTTGGATTGTCATGTGATCTTTCCATATAAAAACCCATCCTTCCATTAACAAAACGTCATTCGTCATGTTTTGCTGAGTCTCGACTCAATTCTTGCGGCCGTCCAGGCCGACACCACACCTGGCAATATTTTTCTGTGCTAAGATGACATGAACAGAAACAATGGGTAGGCGCACTAATGCTAATCATTTTTCAGTTGCAGTTGTAGCTTTTACTACAGTGCCAAAAAACAGCACATTACATTTTCCGTCATTTTGTCAGAACGAAAAGGATTTAATTAGTACATTTAATTTTATTTTAGTGTGTGCTGCACTTTTTATAAGCTAAAAAAATACACAAATGAAATGAGATTCACACTTTCTACCTCAGGAATGCAGATGGTGCGATTTCAGCACTGCCCTTTTCACTGAACATGACAGCCCGAACTTCCTTCACTATTTCAGCCAATCAGTCAGTGTTTCGATTTTCTTGCACAAGGTTAGAATATGAGCCCCCTTTTGAAGTCACCACATGAAATGCCTTTACCATAAATGACAGCCCCAGAGATGAACACCTTTTAAGCTGCATGAAAAAAAAAGTTTGCCTTGGTTTCAATGAACTCACCCTTAAGAAACCACTGAAGTGCTCCTTCAACAAATTTAATCTCTCTGGTAGCTGCTGCAATGTTTAGAGGAGTCCTCCAAGGTGGAGTAAGCTTGTGATAAGGGAGTAACTACTCATAACCATCAAACCAAGCGAAGCCATATGGCTATAAAAGAAAGCTATACAGCTTTCACAAAAACTTCGCAGTTCAACGAAAAAAATTATTTTGGAACCAAATTTGGAGCTACTGCTGTAAAATCATATTAAGGAACTTTTTACCAGCAAGTGTTTTTTGGGTTTTCCAGAAATGCAGAACTGTACTTGAAAGTTCTGTATGTGGGTGCCGGTGCTGCTTGTCACACAATACGCATGCATTTATAATAATAATAATAATAGGTTTTTTGTGGAAAGGAAATGGCGCAGTATCTGTCTCATATATCAGCAGACACCTGAACAACACCCCCCCACCGTAAGGGAAGGGATAAAGGAGGGAGTGAAAGAAGAAAGGAAGAAAGAGGTGCCGTAGTGGAGGGCTCTGGAGTAATTTCGACCACTTGGGGATCTTTAACGTGCACTGACATCGCACAGCACACGGGCGCCTTAGCGTTCTTCCTCCATAAAAACGCAGCCGCCGCGGTCGGGTTCGAACCCGGGTACTCCGGATCAGTAGTCAAGCGACCTAACCACTGAGCCACCGTGGCGGGTAAAAAGCTTATACAATTATTATGCAAACCTATTATTATATACAATTATTATTATTATTATTATTATTATTATTATTATTATTATTATTATTATTATTATTATTATTATACAAAAATTTATACAAATCTGCAATTCCTGCCACACACGGGTGAAATTATCAATTGCTCCCAGCCATTTTGCTTGACCTGTAAGAACTAATCTATTAAATTCTTAAAAGCATTTCTTTACGAAGTACCATGCAAACCCGTACATTAATCCACTGAACACTAGCACTACAGAGCTTACACAGTTTAATTTCATAAGCTGTAGCGGCTAGCAAAATCTGTATGCAACGTATTAACCAGTCCATTGCAGCACATCCTGCATTTCGCATGCAGCTTCCCTTCATAAGGTGCAATCATCAAGCCAACCATCCTACCACGATAGCAGCCAAAGTCCATCAAACCTAAGAGATAACACACAATAAAACAACCAGCCACCCTTATCTAATGCAACAGATAACAAAGACAGCATATTGTAAAAGGGAGAGGCTTTCGGTCGCAGCACAAAAACTAGGCAGTAAAAAAAAAATGGGCAGGAAAGCACTTTCTCACCACAGTATGTGTAGATGACATTGTTATTGCAGAATCGCACTTGGAGGTTATGTAAAACTGAAACAAGAAAAAGAACATATTATAAAGCACAGTCCCTTTATGCACCATTACAAATAAAACAATGCACTGCACATAACTACTTGCTTGCACTATGTATGCATCACAGACAAGCAAAAATTCAAAGGCAAGCAATAAACTTACCTGCAGGTTCATGAAGGTATGAGAGTGATGTCAAATCATTTCCGCCAATGAGAATCTCTGGATTGCGAAGCGGTGGGAGTTTTTCTGGCGAGTCAATGGTGAGTGCAACCCTCTGGCACAAGAAATAAAATCCTGTACATGTTACTCCTGTACATGCCACTCAGCAATCCTGTACATGTTGCATAGCAACACAAAGTTTGTGCCCTGCCTGAAGCACACAGTATACACAAGATGGGAAATCTGGGGTCACACTAAGAGATGCATATACACCACGTACACAAAATGGTTCGAAGTGCCAGTGCCTCAGCTATCATTTTGTCACCGCAGCAGTGGCCAAGTGGTTGAGCATCTGCCTCGCATGCAGGAGGTGCGAGGTTCGATCCCCAGTGCCGCCGGGCACCCACTGGTGATACAATGGGTACAAGATTTCCTCTGGTCTGGTGCTCGGCTTATTTACAGTGAAATACTTGGTAAGTGGGTCTTTGACCCCACCTTGGAAGTCGAAAATACCTTGTGTCATGGTGCTCTTTGGCCATAGATGCCCTGGCGCCATAAAAATCCATAATCATCACCATCATTGTGTCAGCTCTCAAAGGTGTCCACAATCATCATCTGATTAGACACACGAACATACACCAACAGCTTGAAAATGGTCCTCAGTCTTTTTCTCAAGTTTCTCACTGTAGGCATAGCACGTAGCATTAAAGTAACCTATCAATGTTTTCCAACTGGCGAACACAGCAACACAATTTGTGGACAGTAAAGTCTAACTATCATCAGTTAGGCAATCCTTTGCTGCTATGTTAACATATTTCAGACTGACTGACACAATCTCTGCAGTCAGATTCAACTACCACCACTCTGATAACCTTTAGTGCTTTGCAGCAATGTTACGGCTTTAGGCTTTATTTCCTGTAGATTTAAAGCCACACTGAAGTAGCTCAACCAAACACTGCTTAAGGAGCTTGAAGATGAGTAGCATACTGACTTGTTTCTCTTCATCTTCCGCCTCGAGTGTCTTGCCATCAAAGCCTTTGACAATCTCAGCTGCCTTCCAAACAGTTGCCGGGTCTGGTAACCACACCCGAGCACCCTGAAACAAGGACCACAAGCAATGTGCCTCGTACAACAGGAATATGTAAATGACAAGAGCTTTCTATCACAGCATTCTCACACTGGGCACAGAGAGAAACCAAAACCGTCAGGACACGAAAATTGCTGTAAAGCATTTTCGCTGAAAACGTACCTCTGCTAGTGAGCACACTGCCATTAGAAAAATAACACACTAAATACATTAAAATAATACACCAAAAGTATGAAGTGGTAACACACATGATAGCTCTTTGAGGGCATGTACTTTCCAGTTGCAAATAAAATTATCTTTTGCAGATGCAATATAATGCTAATGTTTTCTGTTTGCTTGTTTCATTATCTATCTTAATCTCATCACTGATAAGCTAGTAACAGCCTCTCATTCATTCAAGCATAGTCTCAAATACTGAAACTGCGTACCGAAATACTGAAACTAGTGTACCTCCTGTGTATTTGTGTTCTTGTCCCTTGTGTTCACTAAGCGCTAGAAAATATGAGTTCAAACAATATCCAACTAGCCCAAGTTTCTGCCTGACTGAAACCACAGGAAGTGCAAGCCCACAACATTATACCATTGGTCATATTGCGCTCACTTGATTTTTTACTGTTATTCCTAAAGGTCCTCTTTTGGATGGTAACCAATGTGCACGTAACGAAGGCCCAAAATCAAAAGTTATGTGGCTATTTGCATAAAAGAAATGCACGACGTCTACATTCAGGGGAAAACATAACGAATGGAAATAGAGAACGAAAGTATTACAACTGAAAGTATTACAACGTAACGAAAATTGACCTCTAGGAGAGCACTTTCCCTTTAAACCCCCATTTTAGACATCCACATTTTAATGCTCCAGTTACCAGCCGCTTGCACGAGCGGACACAGGTAAGTCGTTTGAACTTTAAAATATTCTACGTGCAGCTCATAAAGGTGCACGATTACACGAGCAGTGCCGCGATACATTAACAGCGCGAAGCCATCAGCGCAGTCATTACAATTCCAGGTTTCGCAACCAGTGCGTAGTATGAACTGAGCCTGCAGCGACGGCTAGTGCGAATGGGATACGCGAGTCTCGAAGCCAGAGAGAGTTTCGTGCAGTTTCACGCAGACAGCGTGCGGCGGTTGCAACTATTTCCGCATGCGCAATTAACGATTGTCAGCCGGTGGGTTATGAGCTGACAATCATCGGACGAAGCCGATTAGGCTGCGCTAAAGCATCGCTGCAGACGTCGGATACGTTCGCTTTCGTTCTTTTTTTCTGCACACACAACTCCCCTGTGCGCACTGCCACGGGGAGATGACCAATATCAACGCCCACTGCCGAATTACTCACATATTTTGCCTCCTCGCCTCAGCCGATACTTCCATACACGGAAATCCTCACATCTATCGTAGGCCCGAGGCAACAGGCTCGAAGATAAAAGGCGCAAGAGCACGACGTTAAACGCCGACACAAGATGTAAATCATGATGACAGCTGTCTCTCGTAGGGCACATCGCGGTACCGGTCAAGACTATCTCGCGCGTTTCCGACAGTTTCCAGCGACTAGTTACGCTTTACAATCATTCTTAGCATTTCGAAACTGCACCACCATGAACGTTTTCCTTCCAAAAAGCATCATGATATCAAGCACTAAATAACAAACAAGAAAGTATCAAAAGGAAGCACTAGTGAGAGCAATGCTCAACGACAGCCACAGACCTTCGTGTAAAGCTCCAACGTCGACATGTCTTCTCTTACAAGGCTAAATAGTTGAACGGTGAGAAAATGACATAATGCTGTGCCCTGTGGTGCTTTTCAAAAGCTATCTAGCCAAACTAGGGGAGCAAGGCCTGCCCATCGCCAACATTACATTAGCCCGCATACATGCCCCGTACAGTTGCTGGACGACCAGCCGCAGAAACGTTTGCGACACTCTCCCAGCTTCCTCCTCTCGGGTACCCTTGCTACCCTTGCTGCCTGCTGTAGCAGTCATTCCACTCTCAGGATGACAGAAAACTGCGACAGCGTTTTCGCAAGCGACAAGAATCAAAACAAAATTCAAAATACTTTGGACAGCCACGAGCTAATTTCACTGAGTTTACTTTATCTATAATCAAATAAATTTTAAAAATGCTTTTCAGTTTCACTTTTGGTTTTCGTTTTTATAGGGTGCAGTTAATCAGCGTTAAGTGATTAGCAGGCTTTAACTTCAAAACCCTGCCACATTGCTGAGAAATGCACATTTTTCTAGCCTTTTCTTTTTACTTCAGCTGTTGTCATGAGAGTCGTCTCGATGGTGACTTTACTCCGGCGACGATGCACCCCGGCACCGTGAACAATTTGCGCAGCTGTTGATAGTACCAGCTGGATTATGTGACCTTACCGTCTTCCAGGACGTAAGCTGGTAACGCGAAGGGCGTATTCGCCTTCTTTGGTCGTCACCAGCTTCAGCACCGAAGTTGCACGTAATGACCTCGTCCGAATGTTGGAAATTGTGAAGACAGGAGTTGCCCATCTGGGTTTCGCCAGACATCCCTAGCTTTCTCTTGTGGCTGCTGGGCATACATGCGAATAGGATATGAGTCATACAGTCCACATGTAGTCGTGTTAAAGCGTGTGTAGCGTGTTTACACGTGCTAATATGGTCAAATACACATACCTGCAGCGCACCTAATGACGCGGGCAGCAAATGCATACACTGTTCAGGTTCCAAAGGCGCTCACCATCGTGGCGACGTTACCTACAGCGATTCAATTTAGAATTAAACAACTACTACTTATAAGATGGTGGCATCCATGTAGTGACTTTCGTCTTCGTCTTTATCTGTTTAGCTTTGAGTTCTTGTGTGTAGTAGGTCATGACAAGGAATAAACAAGTGTTCAGGTTGAGTGCCCACATACTGCAACACCAAGCTGCTACAGCATAGTTAGAGGAGTCATGAAGGGTCTGCGAGCACCGTAAAGTCTTAAACTTCACGACGAATATTCGGATGCAATAGTCAACCCTTGAAGCTTATGCGGCTCCGGCTCCCATGGTCCTCGCCAATCCAGAATCGAAACACGAACTGTCAAAACACGAGTAAACAAGTGATGATGATACTGTCTATTTCTCACTCCTCTCCATAAGCTCGTGGCGTAGCTAAGGGGTGAAGGCGCTTCCCTCAGCTCCAGCTTCTCCGGCGCCGGTCTGTCCTTTCGACATTTCCGAGCTTTCGGTTGCTGGAAGGCCCTGTGGGACAATACCACCGTCTGCGCTATCAACGACCAAAGGAAGCTAACTCTCACAGGTCACTGCCAGACCATGGTCGTCAAGTGAGCGCCCCACTCTTTTCGTCGTGTTGGTAATGAAAAACAGTAGAATACTTTCCATTCAGTTTTGTTCTGATTTTCATCAAAAGTTTCTTCAATTTTCATCGAAATCTCATTGACAATGTGAGCAAGTTTAATCTGAGCATTTGTTGCTTGCGTGAGACATTTGAAGGAATACAGTGACATTGGAAATGACTTTCGCCGGGGGCATTATTGTGTATGCATAAACGTTTACCGGTGCTTTGCAGAGGCATTCTCAAGTTAGGCGTGCTCGGTGGGGCAATCTACGCGACACAAAAGGCTGGCGTCTGGGGTGATAGCACTCAGACTACCGAAAACATCAAGGCATATATCAACACCAATCCAACGCTGAAGTACTACAGTGCTTTGGTGAGTTTTTTTTTTTTTTTGTTGTTGTTATTGTTGCTGTTTAAGATGATACAATGATTGAGGTTGTCTAGTTGTAGCGCGCATATGGATGCTACAGTGTTCAGAGCGCTCTGCCGTGCCTGCCTCTGGGTCGTCCATTGCATTCAATGAGAAATTCTTATTGTGTTGTCCTATTAACCCCTTACTTGCTTTGCTACGCTCTAGACGCCAAGCAGGAAAGAACTGCGCATGAAAGCTGTGGACTACTGGAACGATGGTAAGGATCCTAATTTTTGAGGTTTGTGCATGTAGTGTACCGCTGCAAGCCGTTCTCTTTGTGCTGTTACATTTGCATTCTTGTTGCGAGCTGTCAGCACAACTTGATATGTGGATTGTGTGACGTGAAGTGTAAAAGGAGTTTTCTCTTCGTTTAAATTAATGAAACAAAAAGTTCACCTCATGATCTTTGCATTATGGCCTTATAATTATAGTTCCCATACTGTCACTTAAACTACAAGCAAAGAAAAATGGAAGTTAGTTAAGTTTCAGATGTTTTCTGCTGGTAAATCAACTGCACTGTCAAGGAACCCTGAAGTGCATAGTCCATGTAAATGAATGTGCAACCGTATTCTTGCAGCAGTTCTGTGTGCTGAGAATGTTTCTGAAAGCATAGTTCTATAAAAGCTTTGAAAAGAAATTGTACTTTCCTTTTGGCCGACAGGTAAGCAATCCATTGCCAATTCGCAAACTTTGTTTCTCAGGCAGAGAGACAGGACGCATCCAGTCTCCCAGAGAAAAGGAAGTCTTCCAAAGAAAGGGAGACGTTTTCAAGCAAGCCTGCAGGCTCACTCCTTTGCAACTGTGCAAACGACAATTTTCAAAACCTGTACTATATTTTTTTGTTCAAGGGGCAAAAGTTCAAAGTACATTAGCTGCTAACCGATACTTGTGTACCGCATGGAGCAGTACTGGCTGGAAAGAATCGTGAGTGGACGCAGTATGCAGAGGCATGTGTTCCTTCTGTTGCAGCAACTCTGTGTCATCTTTTGCAATGGCACACACTGTTCTCCACTTAGCATATGCATACTTTCACACCTAAGCGTGCACTTCGACGTTAGGATGAAAACTGGTTCATGAAATAGCTCTCAAGAGTTTTGGCATTTAAGAAAGAGCTCCCAGATGTCTCCTTCTCCCCCAAGGCAAAGTGACAGGAGTAGCTGTAATGCTGTACCAGTCTACAAAGCTGCGCAAAGAAGCAGCTGGTGAATATACACATGCATATGTGTCTGTCTGGTAGAAGCACTGGGATGCCCCGTGTCTTTTACAGCATGGGGAAATCCTTTGCGGTACACAGTTTTGCAAGGCTGCTTAAGCAGGGCAGTGCAGCCAGATGATGCGAGTCGAACAGCAGCTATACACATTATGAGCAGCGTCCTGCATCTGTATCAGTGGCTTAAAAGAAACAGAAGTCCAGGTTACCCTAGTACCAAATAGTGTGTTATTCTTTTTGTCTTCAGTCTATTGCAAACCAAGCCAAATACACAAAAAAACGATAAATTGTTCATTCAAAGCCAATATATATATATACGTATTCAAGCATGTGCATTTCCCTAACCCATCGTAAATGAGTGAAGCAGAAAAGAAGGCAGCAAAATAGGGAACACTGAGGGTACCTGGCCGTGGCATCCAGTTGTGGACAAGGCTGACAAAAAAAAAACATACAGCACAATTTAACAGTACAATTCCCAAATGGAAACATGGTGACTTTATAGCAGTTCCCAACTTGGAAGAACACTTAGTAAAAAAAGAACAAAAACAAAAATAGCAAAAAGCAAAAAAAAAGATGGTCGATTTGTGTAGTTAGGCCAAATATGAATTGGGTGCGCTAGCAGTTCACTTTTCACTTCGGTTCCAGTGTTCAGATCCGGGGTTCGCGGATGGCAATTCGGATAGTGATAATGGGTTAATGTCCATATATGCGGAATTGATCATTCTCTACATTCATAGATCCCTGGGTGTCTTCCCACCACTCTTGGCGCAGCAGTGCAATGGCCAAGCGATGCACCACTGCCCTTCTATGGCAGGTGCTGCCATTAGTGGGACTTCGGTTGCTTGGGTTGGGTTGCGATCTAAGTTGCTCTTCGTAAGCAGCCTCTCTTGATTAATTGAGCTACCGCCTAACACGCTGGGCAGGCTGCTCACCTGCCTACCGAGCGGTGGCCATGTGAGCAGCCTATACCTGGGCAGGTGAGCAGCCTGCCACAAAACCGGCTTCAGACAAACACACAACGGCTAAATGGGGAGAATGGTGATTATAATTGCTTGCACACTAAAAAAAATTAGACTACCTGCGGGGTAAGAACAGTTAAAGCTCTAAAGTGTCAATTTCTTGCGAGAGCAAAACAGTTGTGTGTGCAGCTAAGCATCAAGGTCAATGGGCGCCTCTTTGCTGTAAAGTAAATGTGGCATGTGCAGCCTTACCTTTCATTTTTGTGGATTAGACTTCCATACGTTCACATGTAGTTTGGCAAGGAAGGCTTTCTTGTTCGTACAGCTGTCTTTCCTCTCAGTGTAGGGCTTACAGCATGTCAGGGCCATCTTATGTACCACAGCAGTGATAAGGCTTGGGATACATTTTTCTGCATCCATGCCTGTTCATTGCTTCAGGAGAAGGTTGCCAGCAGATTTGAGCTTGTTTTACTTGGGCTGAGAAGGGAACAGGTATGCTGTACTGGCTTGCCACTATCTTTAGGTTGTGGGAAACCATGTAAAAAAAGGGTATCACTGCAGGTCTTACAGTACTTGTGGTTATTCTCACCTCATTTCTGCTGATTGCACCTTGAACCTTTTGAGCAAAAATCTCCGCCACTGCGTTATCCCTGGGCCAGGAAACCTTGCCGCCTATTCACAAATCCTGACCAGTACGGCTTGCAACTACAGAACCGTCAGTGGCACGAATGAGCAGTCAAACCCATCCCATACAACCCGGCACTGTGGTGTGGCACTATAGCAGCTGCTTCAGGTTGCAGTGGTCTGGTTTGATCCCCAGTGCACACCACAGTGCTAAAAGGTGTTGCAGCTATTAGATGTTACACTAGATATGATGTCGACAATGACTTTGTCTACTGCTTCTTGGTAAAAATTTGTGCGCTGAACTCCTTCATGGGAATTTCAGCATGTTTAATATCTAATAGCTCCAGATTACACAAAGTAGGAAATAGATGGGCATATGCTGTACCAGTCAGAATTTATAAATATGCAACCATAGTCTTCACAGACAATCTGTCTTACTTTTGTTAGTTCTGTTTTACTGTGTTCCGGGAAATATTTTCTCTGCAGCTGTGCAGCTGATACACAATTAGAGTCTGATCATTGCTTATGTGTTGCAACATTCTTTATTGTGTCATATTTGTTGCATCGCTATTTATTCTATCAAAGTACTGGTGGACCTTCTCCGAAGCAAACATGTTATACCTGTAACACGGAGGCTTATGGAAGGTCTGCAAATTCGCAGCTTATAAGCTGAACTTCTATTTTAGTGCTCCATATCAAGTTCATGAACCACAAATTTAACTGTCAGTAAAGTGAGAAGCCAAAAATGTATTTGGGACTCTGAAATGTTCAGACAGTAGAAGTGCCTGCCACATAGCTTCAGAAAGCACCATAGTAAGAACATTAATGGCAGAATATGTCTTATTGCCCATAAATGCTGCTTTTAATTCACTGCTCTGCAGATTGTAGGTTTTACTTTTTTTTTTGAAGCGACATCTCAACCACTATGCTTTCACCATAATTTTATTACAACTTAGAGCTATATATTCTCGAGTTCTAGAAAATTTTCTCTTGAAATGACTGCTTAAATGAAAATTAGAAAAAAACCATGCCAAAGCAACCATTTTAGGTAAATATAATAGTGTATTTTAACTGTGCAGCTTCGTAGTGCATGCTAATTGTTTACACCGATTTAAAAGTGATTAAAGCAGTTATGGCACATTTATGTGGCTTTCACGTTTGGCCTTGTAGCAGCAATGTAATTCTAAGTCCTATATACCATTGCATTGTTCCTGAAAGCCATCAAGCTCAGCACTCATCCAGTGAGTTTTATTGTTGGAGGACTGCATAGTAATCGGGTATCATTTAATGAGGTTCTGCAATTGCACAAATCGTTTTTTTTTTTCTTCTTCTAATACTCCTGTAGGTGTCAAGGCAACGTTCAAGCATCTTTTGAAGACACCACAGTACACAAAGCAAGCTGCATCTTGGTGTGCAGATGCCTTGTCAGGGCTAATGGAGGAGCCCAAGGCAACACCTTCGAAGGACATAAAGAAACCACCACAGTAAAATTTCAGAGCCAGAGTGCCTTGCTTTAGTAACATAATTGTGACAAGGATGTGCAGTTAAAGGAAAATTCAAAGGTTATCCAGGCTTGCTCTGTTCAGTTGTATATTCAAATTGTTCCACATAAATATCTTACATCTTTGGGCCCAGAAGTGCTGCACTGGTTAACATGGATCAGCTGCAACTGATTTGTTAATAAAATTCAGTTTTGAGAAAGCTCCAGCAACTGCACACTTGTTATCCGTTTTCAGTCTGCACTTTGCTTGTAAAAACAGCCTGTGGTGGAAATAACCGTCTTCATTGCTTAGTCTTTTATAGATTATAAAAGCTACATTTTTAGTTAATGGGGCAAGCTGATCTTAGACCTATTTTCGATATTTTTAGTCCAATCTTAATGAAACCATCACCTTGACTAGTTTTTATATTTAAAATCTGAAACTTAAACACATTGCTTACTTCCTAAGATCATTCAGAGCCGCCGCAGTGGCTCAGTGGTTATGGCGCTCGGCAGCTGACCCGAAAGATGCAGGTTCGATCCCGGCCGCGGCGGTCGAATTTCGATGGAGGCAAAATTCTAGAGGTCCGTGTACTGTGCTATGTCAGTGGACGTTAAAGGACCCCAGGTGATCGAAATTTCCAGAGACCTTCACTGTGGCATCCCTCATAGCCTGAGTCACTTTGGGACCTTGAACCCATATAAACTGAACCTAAGATAATTCATTCTAATTAGTCATTACTACCTTGGTGCAAAAAACCGCCTCAATAAAATAATTTTTAATCAAAGGTTACATAGTATGGTGAGTAAAAAGTACAATAATCAAAGTAGTTTTTCCATTTTACTCTCATTAATTTTACAGCACTTGGAATAGCAATCAATATTCAAAGCACAAAGATCGTGCATCGATAAATTTAGCAAAATTATAAGTTTTTGAAGCGTGTCTGAGCAATTGTGCTTCGATTATTGCACACATTGTGCGTTCAGCTTCCCTTAGCAAACAGTGCGACATCGACATACTAGGCAGCCAGACATCCGAAATTTTCATGCCATTAAATTGTCTGTTCCTGCACAAATTCAGCCCACAGAGTGATCTAAATTTATTATTATAGTAAAAATACTGATTTCCTAAAGGGAAAAAATTGGTAGAGTTGACAAATAATGCCTGTAGATTCCAGAAATCTCACTTCTAGAAAATACATTTTCAGGTCATATTTTGGGTCCCAAATAACAATGTCCCCCCTTAAGTAGCTTCACCTCTTATTAGAACGTGGTGATCTACTGATAAAAACCAACTCCAGTTTGTCACAGTTTTCACTGTGGTTTTTGCCACTGCATGGGCTACCCTCAAGATACTTCCAACAGTCCTTGAAAGCACAGTGCTGTGCAGCTACTGCTTGATCATATTTTGTATGACATTACAGGTTGCATGCTGTGAGAATCAAAAATTATACATTTCTGTGCACATCATGCTTTTTTTTGGATGGTGCTGAATCAATGAAGTTCTATTTAGTTAGACTATACTCAATTTTGAAAAAAATATTCACCCCTTTATTGTTTTCCGAAGTTTATCTTGCGAAAATTTGATATGCGAAGCCGTTTGTCCTTCATATTGGTATTCGAAAACTTATATATTCGCACACCCTTATTTTGCACCCAAACCACCTCACAGTGCTTGTCTTGTGATTATATATTGCCCTCATTGCTCTTCCGCATGTCCCATCCCGTAATGAATCTGCAATGGAGATTTCTGTGCTGGTGCACTAACCCCAGTGTGTGGAAGCAGCTTTGATTATACACAGCAGTTTTCAAAACCAGCTTGGCTTAGAGCTGAAACCATTGGCTTAGAGCTGAAAATTGGTTTCCAGCACCATGTGAGCAGTGCTGGTTTCCTACCGACAAGTAAGAAAGCTGTGTGCTTGCAAACTGTAGTTGCTGCAAACACCACTGCAGGTGGGCTGAGCTGGAGCCTGGTGCAGAGAGCCCTGTATTCACCTCTAGTACTGCCACACAAGTTCATGACAGCATATAAATGGCAGCAGCTTGGGTGCACCTTGAGTAGTTGATGCAAAGCTTGAAGAACATTTTTTTTTTTTTTCAATTTAGGCCATAAATTTCCACAAGAAAACTGCCAGGTTTTAAAAAATTGAGGTTCAAAAGCTATGCTTTCAGTCAGCACATTGAAATGTGCGAGGTGCATTTGTCAGTTCAATTTGGACAAAATTAAATGTAATGGTTTAATTCTCCAGGAAATGTAGCAAGAACTGCTCCAAACATTGCCTAATCAGCACAGTGCGGAGTAGTTTAGTATGCTTTTTGTCCACACTCAACTCTTTAGGTTGCAAATTTTATTTTAGCCACTGGAATTAAATGATGTTGCATTGCTAAAAGCACATCACTTTTCGACTTACAGAAACACGCTTTGCCACAGATTCACCAACCATGTAGAAAAAAATGTGGCTGTTTATCAGCAATCGTGCATTGCATGGCAACGTCTGCTGATATGTCCCTTTATCTAGGGAAAGAGCCAGAAGTCCAATAACTTCAATGAAATGGCTGCTTTTGTTGGTCTATCATGGCCTTCTCCACCAGTGCACCGCTGACGATGGGAAATATACTGAACAGTTGCATAGTACCAAACAGAGCATTGCAAACTCTGTTGGTAACGTCTAAAACCCGTACTCGAGTAGAGCAAGAAAGCTAGAGCATAGCAGGAAGAATTAGTTTAATGCAGCACTCAAAATAATTTTTTGCTGTATAGACTAATCCCAAAGCTTTTAAGATAAACTTGATGGGACGTTCTAGACCTATTTATCAGAACTGCCTGAAATATTGTTACGTGGTCCAGGCGGGAACGACGCGAGAACGCCCGGGCACAGCACACAGGTCAAGAGCACAAGGCGGCCCGCACAGAGTACCAGGCACAGAGCACCGAATCCCAGAGCACGCGCGCCTCCAAGAGTCTTCATTCATCTCTTCTTCTATCCGTTGCATGGCCCCCGGTCGCAAAAAAAAACACCGTCTCGGTGGAAATTAGGGCGGGGCAAGGGATTGCGACACGTAGGGCTTGAGGCGAGAGACGTGGACAACGTCACTCTGAGATGCACCGGAGGTGGTCTCCGGAAAGGCCGGGGCAATCTCGTAGGTGACGGCGGTGACCTGGCGGAGCACACGGTATGGGCCAACATAGCGGGACATTAGTTTTTCGCAAAGCCCGACACGGCGTGTGGGCGACCAAAGCAAGACGAGGGCTCCAGGGGAAAAAGTTACCATGCGGTGGCGGCGGTCGTAGTAGTCCTGCTGGGAAACCTGCGAGGCTTGTAGGCGGGAGCGAGCCAGCTGGCGGGCGTGGTCGGCGCGGGCAATAGCGTCGTGGGCATATTCAGAAGGCGGGGAAGGAGATGTCGGAAGCAGCGTGTCCAAAGGTAATTGGGGTTCACGACCGTACAACAGATAGAACGGGGAGTAACCGGCAGTGTCATGGCGAGAAGAATTGTAAGCGAAGGTCACGTATGGAAGGGCAATGTCCCAGTCCCGATGGTCCGGGGAAACGTACATGGCGAGCATATCCGTGAGAGTGCGGTTGAGGCGCTCTGTAAGACCGTTGGTTTGGGGATGATAGGCGGTGGTCAGCTTATGTTTTGTTGAGCAGGAACGGAGAATGTCGTCGACAACTTTAGAGAGAAAGCAACGGCCGCGGTCGGTGAGAAGTTGGCGGGGTGCACCATGACGGAGGATGAGGTCGTAGAGGAGAAAATCGGCCACGTCGGTAGCAGTACTGGTGGGGAGGGCCCGCGTGATGGCATAGCGAGTAGCATAATCTGTCGCAACGGCAATCCATTTGTTTCCAGAGGTGGACTCCGGAAACGGGCCCAAAAGATCCAAGCCAACACGATAGAATGGTTCAGGGGGCACATCAACAGGCTGGAGCAAACCCGCGGAGAGCGTGGCGGGACGTTTCCGGCGCTGGCACTGGTCGCAGGCACGAACATAGCGGCGGACGGACTGGTAGAGACGGGGCCAAAAGAAGCGACGACGCACGCGGGCGTAAGTACGCGAGACACCCAGATGTCCAGCAGTGGGGAGGTCATGGAGCTCGTGGAGGACGTCGTTGCGCAGATGCTTCGGGACAACGAGCAGTAGGTCTGGGCCGGCCGGGTTCAGGCTTCTGCGGTAGAGTGTGTCTTGATGAAGTACAAACCGGCGCAGGGCAGGGTCAGATGGAGAGGTTCTGAGGCGGGAAATAATAGAGCGGAGCTCGATATCTCGTCGCTGCTCATCGCCAAGGTGAGTAAGAGCAGATAGCGAGAAGAGGTCAGCGGCGGTGTCACTGCCAGAATGATCAGACGAGTCAACGGGATATCGGGAGAGGCAGTCAGCATCAGTGTGTAGCCTACCGGACTTATATACCACGGTATAGTCGTAGTCTTGGAGGTGTAAAGCCCAGCGACCTAGGCGACCAGTAGGATCTTTCAGTGATGAGAGCCAGCAGAGCGCATGGTGGTCGGTGACAACCGTAAAAGGGCGGCCGTACAAATATGGGCGGAATTTCCCAACCGCCCAGACAAGGGCTAAGCACTCACGTTCGGTAATTGAGTAATTGCGCTCCGGGGCGGAGAGGAGGCGGCTGGCGTAGGCGATGACACGGTGCTGTTCGGATTGCCTCTGAGAGAGAATAGCGCCGATGCCATAGCCGCTGGTGTCTGTGCGGACTTCAGTGGGAGCTGTCACATCGAAGTGGGCCAGAACTGGCATGGTAGTAAGCTTCAATATCAAGGTGGAAAACGCGTGTGCTTGGTCGGGTCCCCAGATGAAGGTGGCTTCCTTTTTCAGGAGGTCGGTGAGGGGGCGGGCGATGTCGGCGAAGCCTTCAACAAACGACGAAAGTAGGAGCACAGCCCTAAGAAGCTGCGGACGTCGTTACAGGAACGTGGCTGAGGAAAGTCTTTAATGGCTCGGATCTTATCAGGGTCAGGGTGCACCCCCGTGTCGTCGACGACATGACCGAAGATGGCGAGTTGACGGCGCGCGAAACGGCACTTAGACGAGTTGAGCTGCAGGCCAGCATGACGAAAGAGGGAAAGGATCTGAGAAAGGTCAGTGAGGTGAGAGGAAAACGAGGGCGAAAAGACAATGACGTCATCGAGATAGCACAGGCAGGTGGACCACTTAAAGCCTTGCAGAAGAGCATCCATCATGCGTTCAAATGTGGCTGGTGCGTTGCATAATCCGAAAGGCATAACTTTGAATTGATAAAGGCCATCAGGAGTCACAAAAGCGGTTTTCTCACGGTCCTGTTCATCTACAGCAATTTGCCAGTAGCCGGAGCGAAGATCTATGGACGAGAAGAATTTGGCACCATGGAGGCAGTCAAGCGCGTCATCGATACGCGGCAGGGGTACACGTCCTTTTTAGTGATCTTATTCAGGTGGCGATAATCAATGCAAAAACGCCATGAGCCATCCTTTTTCCTGACAAGGACGACGGGTGAGGCCCAGGGACTGTGTGAGGGTTCGATAATGTTTTTTTCTAGCATTTTAGTAACTTCCGCATTGATTACTTGACGCTCGGCGTGAGAGACCCGGTAAGGGCGGCGGCGGATGGGAGGGGCATCGCCTGTTTCAATGCGGTGCCTGACGGCGAGAGTTTGACCCAGCGCGGTGTTGTTCACGTCAAAAATATCCGAAAAAGATTCGAGAAGGGCACGAAGCTTGGCAGTTTGATCGGGATGGAGGTCGGTAGCCATCATGGTTGTGAAGGTGTCGGTCGACAGAAGAGACTGCCGGCGCGGTGCGGCGGTTTCTGGAACTGGGGTAGCAGGCAACGTAGCCACGTGGCAAGGAGCGAGAGGGGATAGCGTAGCGACGCATATGCCGGACGGTAGCACTTGAGAAGTGAGGCCGAAGTTTAGGAAAGGCAGAGAGAGGGCGTTGGCTTGGACGGTGGCAATGGTATGAGGTAGAGCAACGTTACGGGTCAGGAGGAGGTCAAGATTGGGAGTAACGAGATAGTCGCCATCGGGAACTGGGTGAGATGGGGTCAATGGAACAAAAGAGGCGGTTCGGGATGACAGGCGAGCATATGCGGTACTGAATAGTCGCAGTGATACATCAAGTGGGTCTGAATCCAGCATTGGAAGGGCGAGGTGTAGAACACCCTCCGAGCAGTCAATGAGGGCGGAATGGTCAGTCAAAAAATCTAAGCCGAGGATAAGGTCATGGGCACAGGTGGTCAGCACGGTGAACTGAACTGGTATACTCTGGCCGGCAATAGTAACGCGCGCGGTACACATACCGTCCACAGCAGGCGTGCCACCATCCGCGACACACACACGGGACGTTGCAGGCGTTAGGACTTTGCGGAGGCGACGGCGGAGGGCAGCACTCATCACTGATACATGAGCACCGGTGTCAATCAGGGCGCGCACAGGAACACGGTCGATAGTGACGTTCAGAAGATTAGGTCGAGTGGTCGAGAGAGGATTTGTAGTCCGGGTCGTTGATGCAGCGTCACCTCCGGGAGCTGCATCACTTAGTTTTCCAATTGGGAGCGGCTGCGAGAAGGCGACTGGGGGGAACGAGAGCGGCGGCCCTGCGGGGATGGAGAGCGGGAGAATCGGCGTGGAGGGGGTACGGCTGGTGCAGACGGTTCGGACGGGGCACGGGTCGAGAAGTTGTGGGATGAGGCGGGACTGTAGAAGGAGGGGAAGACGTTGCGGGGCGTTGAAGACCATGGACTACGGCAATGACGGGCGATGTGGCCAATGCGAGAGCACCGGAAGCAAATGGGACGGTCGTCCGCCGTGCGCCAGTCATTGGGATTGCGGGAACGGGGCAGAGAATAATAGGTGCGACGAAAAGCACAGGGAGGGGGCTGGGGGGTGTCCGGGCTTCTGATGGCGCACACTGCTGGAGCGAGGTTCAGATGAGCGAGTTCCTGCCGCACGACGGCCTGAATCAGCGACACAGCGGGCAGGGTTGTATCAGGGACGGAGGGCAGGGATATCACAGGTGCGAGGGCCTCCAGTTCACGTCGGACGATCCGGGTGACTGAATCGGTGACGGCAGGGGCGTACGAGGGGGTGCGGGATGGTGATCGGTGGTCCTCACAGGAAGATGTCGCGGCCGTGTTGGGAAGGCGAGAAAACGACGGCGAAATGCGGCGGCCTTTGACTTGCTCAAATCGACGGCACTCGTTTATGATGGAGTCAATTGAGGTACAGTCTTTGCAAACAAGCAAGTGGAACGCATCGTCGGCAATGCCTTTGAGCACGTGGCCCACTTTATCGGTCTCACTCATTGCGGCGTCGACCTTGTGACAAAGCGCCAAGATGTCCTGAATGTAGGCCACGTAGCTCTCGGTAGAAGACTGTGCTCGAGTAGCCAGCTGTTTCTTGGCGGCGAGCTGGCGGTCATCAGGTCTACCGAATAGCGTCTTCAACTTTTCCTTAAAGGTGTCCCAACTTGTTAGCTCTTCCTCGTGGGTCTCGTACCATACGCGCGCCGTGCCATTGAGGTAAAAGATGACGTTCGCGAGCATTAGCGTAGGGTCCCACCTGTTGTAGTTGCTGACACGCTCGTAAAGGTTAATCCAGTCTTCGACGTCGGAGCCATCTGTGCCGGAAAACGTGCCGGGGTCGCGAGGTGGAGCCATGATGACGAAAGGAGGGGTAGTGGGGGTAGTGGGGCTCCTTGACCGGCCGGGTGGAGCCATGGTGGTAGTCCCGGCCTGACGAGTACTACGAAGCTGCGTGGTGTGCGCAGCGTAAAATCCGCACCTCCACCAAAGATGTTACGTGGTCCAGGCGGGAACGACGCGAGAACGCCCGGGCACAGCACACAGGTCAAGAGCACAAGGCGGCCCGCACAGAGTACCAGGCACAGAGCACCGAATCCCAGAGCACGCGCGCCTCCAAGAGTCTTCATTCATCTCTTCTTCTATCCGTTGCAATATCAAGTTGCATGAAACATACGGAAACATTTAGCAAACCAATAATGGGTCACACAAATATAAAGCAACGAAACATTGAATCCCAATATAATGAAGATATGTTCAAGAATTCCATAGCACCTGCACTTAACCATTCAGTTTTCAAGAATTTCAGACTTTTATCTATAACTGTTCCATTGTTACATAGAAGACTACCTTTGCAATGTCTCCCTCCCAAAGACTACTTACAGCCTCCCTTCTCTTGAAAAAATCGTATTGTGCCTAGAACTGCAGAAGTTGCCCAATTACATGTCTCTTGCAAAGCCACTGATAATTATAGCCGAGGCCCTTAGATCCTCACGATTGCAGAATAAGTCGTGGGTTTCAGCATTTTTCGCGGTTGTGTGTGCTAGCAGCCCTACACTCTTCCATAGAATCTAGTAATGAAAGGAGTTTTGCTGGTGCCTTGACATGCTTGCTCTTCCATGCGGTCAAGCAAGCTAGCCCATCAAGTGGTGTGGTTGTGGCAGCAACATGCCCGCATACTTCAATGAGCTGAATCACAATACTGGCACCTGTAGAAAGCAATATTACTGCATTTGCACAAATGCACTTTTTTTTGGAATCAGCTGCTTCAGAAAGCACTTCGCGTTATGTTTGAAACCAAACTGCGAATTTTTGTTTTCTGTTCTTAGAGATATCTACAACGAGCTCACCTAATTGCCTCGTAAGCTGTGAGAAAAAGCAAAGTCTCAAAAATAACATTGGATCATCAAGGTAAAGCGTGTGACCACTTCTGCGCGAAATCTGCATGCGTTAACGCGAGAGGGCCTTTGAGCAGGATATTACAGATTCTTTGTTCTCGCTTGGGGAGTTTAACATTTTCCGCCACAGAAAATTAGGGCTGAAGACAAAAGTGTGGAAAAGAATATCAAAGAGCGCCGTGTGTTATCATACATGTCAGACACAAAGTGAATAAGGGCAAAGCCTTGAGAAATGTACTTGTAGCCACAATTCACTACTCTTGCCACTCTAGAAGAATGTCGCACATACAGAAAACATGCTCCTGTTTCACCACATAGGTTCGTTTTAACCAATGTGCACATATACACACTATCTGCAAATCTATATTATTGTGGTAATTGAAAACCAAACAATGGCCCCTGAACTGTTCAGCTTGTTAGAGTTTGTCTCGAGAGAGTGCGGTATACACACTCTGGGCATCTTATGTCAAACAGTTGGGTACAAAAGATATTACCGAGGCTCTGATTGTCCTGCAGAGCACCTAGTTTAAACTCTTGCTAAGACCACTTTTGCATGCTGCATACAATTTTCTGCATCCCATGTGTAATGGTGCTGAATGCCCTTTTGTTAATAAACAGCTCACAGTGAGCCTCCCCATCGGTATTTTCGGCTTTGCTTGTTAGGAGAGCTTCCAGTCTTCCCATAGCCAGCTTCTGATTGGACATACTGAAAGCAAGGAAGCCAGATCCTTACCTATAGCATTAACACTGCAGCCTTCAAAAATACACAAGTGAAAGCCATGCACTGTACACAGCCAATTAAAGGGTAACATAGCAGTATTTACAAGTAGCAATGAGACATCACACATTTTTTTTTTTTCAGCACTGTTTATGCTTAAAATTTGCACACAAATGACATACAAAAGGCTTTTCTCTTCAGTGACTGCACTGCCACAGGCAACATTTTCCTTGAATATGTAACAAGCATGGGCTACTAAGAGCTACAATTTGCTCCCATGCTTACTCTGAAGGACTCAATTATGTATCCTATAAAAAATATTCAGCCCTCCCTTTCACTACTAGTTCTGTGCCTCTATCAATGCATTAAAGGTTGCTCACCAGACAAGGGAAAACAAACATCTAAAATACAACTTGTAGCTTTGCTAGTACTGTGCTCTCGGAAGCACTTGAGGGGCAGCTGCAAAATGTATAAACATACATACAACGTGACTTGTGCAAATGAAATCGGCAGCTGTACTTCACAATGACCCAACAGACTCCTTATACAACAGCTTGACATCAAAAATATAAAACTTCTAGCACCCAGGTGCAATGTGGGGTGGGTAAAAAAAAAAGTAACAAATGTTTGAGTGCAAAAAAATAAAAAGACTGATGGTGCAAATGCCCAGCTACTGGGGACCACTCAATTCTGGTGCTGACTGATTGATGGAATCCATGGCTATCCTGGGAATTTCACTTGTCATGGTGCTGGCTTCTGGACCTCGGCCTGGTGCATCCTTGCTTTCCTGGTCAGAAAAAGCACCATCGCTCCTTTCCTGCAAAAATGGTTCACACATAAAAACCTGCTGCATTAAAATCCACTTAGACCAAAAGCACACCACATGGTCTGCCTCAATAGCTGTGAAGCTCTCTAGATTGCTAACTTCAAAATGATTCCTGTAAGGTGCAGAGCGAGGCCAAAGTGAACTATTTCACAACCAAATATGTAGATATTCTCCTGAGGAACCACTGCTCTTAAAACAGTTCTAAAAGACCTAGGAACAACAGCTCAAGGAAGGGCCAAATTTGCCAATGATGCAAAAGCGCTGTTCTGTTCATAAATCTTATTGCAAATACAGGCGAACCCATTTATAACAAATCTGATGGTTACACAAACAGCATTCTTTGTATCCGAAGATCGCAGTAAATGGACTTCCTATACTACTGCAAAAAACACCAAGTTCGACAAAAGCGGTGTCAGTTACATCAGTTAAAAAAAGTTAATTATGTCAGTCTATTTCTTCCAAGTAAGTCTTATTGCAGCACTTTCCAAGCTCACAAGCGTGATCATGTTCTCACGCCGAGAACTTTGCTGCCAAAATCTCATTTAGGTATGCATATAACTATAATCTCAGTTGAAGCGTTAACAGCAGCTGGTGGCAAGTCTGCTTTCTTAATCAGATTCTTAGCAGTCAGAGTATGCTCGTACTTCGCCTACACTGGCTTCATTAGAGAAATTCACTGCGAAACTGACGTCAATCAATGATGCTTTCCCGCAAATCCACATGCCTCTGATCACCTGTGCTTTTGACAGCATTGTCATTTGCGGCCCCATGCAGCACCCAGCGCAAGTGTGCACAGAACTTATAAGCGACACTGTCTGCAGTCTGCGCGTTCTCTAGGCGTAGTAACAGAACAGAATTTGGAGAGCCGCGACTAGGCAAACGAAGCATACTTGACCAGTGGGGCTACAAAGTCGGACAGCCAGAAAAAGCGAACTTGCCCAGGATTGCAGTGATACTCTGAAGTTTTCGCTTCTGACAGAAGGATCGCTTACAGCAGTGTTAAACTTGACGCTGGTTAGAGCGTACGAGCTTTGAATCGAACTCTTCACTTGAGAGTGAAACACGAACCACTTTTGCAGGCTGAGTGTTCGAAACTGGGTTTGGCCCCGAAAGGGCACAGCGGGGTTTGCGGAGCCTCCTCCAAGCACACGCCCCTGAAGAAGCTGGGCGCCGGGCCGGGAGTGGCTTGTACCCACTTTTACCGGTGGGTGTCCGGCTGTGGGTTTCGAACCAACCACCTCCCGCAGCCGAAGCGGACACCCAGACACTTTCGACAGTGCCCCTTCTTGTCACTTTGCTGACACTCTGCCCAGTCGGCACACATGCACGGGTTGAGTGACCTAGTAGGTCATTGCCGCACGCTTGGCCAGCGGTTACATAAGGTTTCAATGCTGCCTTTTTCATTTTCACAGCTTTTTCGGTTTACCGCTTCTTTCCGGAGTGGTGTCATGGAGGCTGTAAGACTTCAGTCTCTGCTCTTGCTAGAAGCACGGGTTTTTTTACTGTGAGGGAGAGTTATCAGTGTCTCCTTGTTTGCTATAATCGAGTGGTGCAGTCAAAGCTGTTCATTGTAATATGCACTGTCATTAGCGCCGCCCTAGTTTGTAATAAGCGAGCGTTCTATATATCTGCAACCGTTATAAGTGGGCTCGGCTGTATTTCTCTCACCAGTATTCAGCACACTCATTTATGGCCTCTGCAAAAGCCAATGTCTCCACTTTCTAGCTTCCTTCTGAGGCAAAATGAGGCTGTTTTAGGGGGACACCAGACTCTTTTATGTAGTGTACAATGCTGCTGAAAACTTGCTAGCAGACATGCTGCAGGGAGTGAATGGAAGGCTCATCAATTCTGTTATATTTTACCATACGACTAACATAACTCTCAATAATCAATACAGACGCAATCTGTCTGATGTGACCACCAGAAGGACAGAATGGCAATGTGTGCCGTACACATACTGAACCACATTATCTGTGGTGAAGGTGAGAAGCAAGCAACAAGCATCCGCCTAGAGTGAACACCCAGCTCTCTCATCACCTGCGAGTCCTGGCTTTCTGCTGTGTCCTCGCACTCCATGGGGGTCGCGGGAGGCTGCACAGGAGGAGCGGCACTGGCGGGTGGCTGAGAGTCCTCTGGGGGAGATTCTTTGCTGGGGGCGGTGCTCCTGCTGGCCCCTTCTTCGTCGTTTTCCTCCTCCTCCTCGGGCACGGCTGCTTCTGCCTGCTGCTGCCCCCCAGCGGGGGCACACGGGGACGTCTCCATGGGCTCGGAAAGGCTGTTGCTGCCCCCCTTGGTGATACCCTCGTCCCCAGGGGAGCCGCCCTCAGACCCTTCTTCACCCTCTTTTGCCTTGTCCGTACCACGCTGCTCTTCCTTGGCAGCGCTGTCCTTTTTGAGTTGCTCTAGCGCCCGTTCCACCATCTTCTGGTAGGTCTCGGCATCCACTGTCTTCCCACACCGCTTCATTCACGAAAGGGAGACACACATCAGTCAGCACTGCATGACCTCTTTGGCACCAGAATTTTTTGCGCACGGTCAACAGAAAACATGCATTGCAACACAGCAAAAAACACAGTAGTCATTCCATTATCACAACTCAATCTGAGATTCAAAGCAGCATATCTTGTTTTAGCCCAGTGAATTTCAGTCTGCAACATATGCATGCACAGCACACAAGGCCTGTGCTGGCTGCTCTTACATAGGAGACTAGGCACACTATTTCCCTCTGTAAATGGTGGATGCCAAGCTGCTTTCATAGCATTCTTAAGACTTAAGTATCTAATCCGTACTGCTTGCACAGTTGAACTGTGGGTTCAAATAGGCCTGTGCCACCATAGGTAAATATATGTTCTTATGGTGACAATATGGTACAGTATGATAGGTCAGGACTACACATATGGCTCATCCCACCAACAGAGGTAAGAATAAGTTGAAGGGAGACATGCAGTGCAGCTCAGTGATGATTTTCAGCGATAGAGCTGATGGTTCAATCTCTCAGCCAACATGAAATGAATGCCTTCATAGGCTGCATGAACAGCAGTGGTCTGTTGAGGCAGTGCGGCATGTAATTTTAAAGGGACACTGAGGAGAAATTGAAGTTGGCTTGTATCGATAGAATACCAGCTCCTGATCACAAAAACGCCGCTCTTACTGAAAACAAAGCTCTTGTAAGGTAGAAAATAGCAAGAACCAAAATACAGGTATCGCCACCACAGGCCAATCTCACAAGTACAAGCGCGGTGACGCCATAGGACAAGAGACGCCACCTTGGAGGAATTTTCCATCCTACTTTGTGGTCGCGAATCTCTGAGGCTGACAAAGGTAGGTTGCGCAGATCAATATTGAAGTATGTTTTGTTTTAAAACCAATAGTGCACTTTTATCACACAAGGAAGGCAGGCAAAAGACAACCTGAATGTTGGAAGCAAAGAAAACGGATGCTTGGCGGCCAGGAGAGTTTCGATTTGTTATGGCGCTTCGCGTCTACGAGCTTTGTGTGCCCCGTTGTTTTGTTTTTGACGCGCTTCGATTTACAAGCGCCGAGCAGCAGAGGAACTTCAAGTGCTAGTTAACCTTTGAAGGAGCCTGTTAATGCTCGTCAGATGATCGCCACGGTCGATGAAAAGCTATAATGGCACGATGGTCGGTGATCGTACAAGGCAGCACTTGTGTATTTGCATGCTTGCCCGGCGAAACATTCCCGGCTATACCAGTCAACTTCTAACTACTTAACGGAAATATTGGGGATGGGAGACAAGGTACAAGGCAGTTTAGAAAAATTGCTGATGGCCTAGCTCTGTTAGGCCAGGATATGCCTAGCGAAAGCGCGGAGATTTCTGCATCAGAAGAGTGCATTCACTAGATGCGCCTTTGTTGACTGGTGCAACTTGAGCTGTCGTGGCGGAGCGGCAGCGTTTCCGCCTCAAACACCGAAGGCCCTGGTTCGATTCCAAACCTCGGCACCGGATTTCTTTTATTCAGCGAGTGGGCAGGGGGTTTCAGTGGCTCCCATAGATGCCGCCGCTGAATACGTTGGTTGCGCAGTCTCTGTTAAGGCGCGTTTATGCTGCGGCGAGGCGCGCGCGCGCGCTGCACGGCGAAGTCACGCCAATCAAAGCGAGGCCCCCTATACTCCAACTGCGCTTGACTGCCGACACGTTCGGCGCACTCTGACCGCACTGGCGGGGAAATTGGAGCATGTATCTATTTCGCGCCGAGTGCGCCAGCCGCCGCCGGCCCGGCCAGACTGATTTGGCGCTGCGGCGAAGTGCGCGTCATATTCAATAGCTGCAGCAGTTGGGCGGAGCTGTTCTTTTCGAGCTCGGCTATTTTAATCCATTCACAGTACATATGTGAAGGTACATGAAGTTGGCGAGAGAGCCAGATCCAGTGGACCCATTGGATCTAGCGGAAGCCGTTGAAGCGTCGTGCGCCGGCTTTGGTTTCAAGCCGCAAACTTTAAACGCGACCGCCCTTGAGCATCTATCCGTTTTTTGTGGCAATAAAATAAATAACTAATTTCGCCCTTGCAGCCATGGGAGACCTCGACGCCGCCTGCTGCCTCGTGCAACCGCGCCGTTCAAGGAATCACAGTCCGTTGGTCCCGAAGCCCCGGCCAGCCTCCGATGGGCGCAAGGCGCCGACCTTGTCCTGGCCCCTTGCGACTCCCCGCACTGGGGTTATGATATTTAGTTTGCAACGGCTGCTCTCTGAGGAAGGGGGAAGCCACCCGCCGGCGCCTAACCTAACCGTGCTCCCTCAAAAGCATCGCACGCTCTGTGGGGCTGAGGTCGCTGAAATGCAGGCCAGAGTTTTTGCGAGAACTACGTCGTCAGGTTCGGGAACGGGATCCATCGTATCGCTGGCAAGACGCCGGTGTAAACGTAAACGAAGCGACGGTGGCGACTCCCGATAGATGCCTTCAACGTGCGGCGGCGGTAGCTTTCATTTCGGCAGCTTCTAGACCGCACCGCTAGCCGCCAGAAATCACGGAGTCTCCGTTTAAGTCAGGTTTCACATCACTCCGTTCTGTGTCATCATAAGAGTTCTCGAGTTTGAATCGGAGCGGCGCGGAAAAAATTTTTCAACTTCGAATCCAAATTTCTTCGAAATAAATGCATCTTTCGCTCCTGGACAAGCGTCAACAAAGCCATGAAATGCTGAACTATCAGATATTGCTAACAAAAAAAATTTGATAGGGTTCTCCTCAGTGTCCCTTTAAGCCCTTTCGAAATGAATGCCAACAGCAGGTTTTCTTGGACAGAAAATCATCATGGCAGCGCTGACCCTTGACGCAATCCACATGTACAAGATCACCTTTAATTCTTAGCTGAGCAGTATTCGCAAGACATACACATCTTTACTGATGGCTCAACTTCTCACGACACATCGTGCGGCCTTTATATGCCCTCATCAGGTCAAATGCTTTCGTGGCACCTAAACCGTAGGACATCCTCCACCACAGCAGAGCTATACGAAATAAAAGGAGCTGTCTCCTATATCTTGCACCACAACTCAGGACGCTGGTAATCTTCATGGACTCGCAAGGAGCGCAACAAGCCTTGTCCAACCTACTGAATAGAACAAATCATCAGCCAATTTCTCATGACATTTGATACTTGCACCATTTGGCTATTGCTGAAGGCCACTGTATACTTTTTCAATGGATTCCAGCTCACTGCGGCATCCTGGCCAACAAGAGAGCAGACGAAGCAACCCGCAAAGGTCTACAGTGTTGTAACTGTAAGCGTATCTTCACAAAATCAGATGCGTCCAGATGCGATCAGAACCACCTCTGGAACTTGCCGTCATCATTACCCCTTTCTCCATTCCATCGACCCACAGCTCAAATCAAGACTGCCACTCGAGCTTCCGCAACATCTAGAAACAATTTATCATCGTCTCCGTCTGAATGTTGCATTTACGAACAGTCTATGATACCCTTTCAAGCAAGCTGACAGTCTGCATTGTGACAACTGCAGCTCAATTGGGACTGCACTTCATATTCTCTTCGAATGCCCAGCGTACGCCACCGAGCGTGCGTACTATGAACAATGCATGCAGTGGACTCTATATTAGGTCCTCTAGGCTGTTACAAGCAGCAGCGACGTGCAATGATATTCTCATTTGACTATTTATACGCTATTAGTGTTTCAGACAAACTCTTAATTGCCTGAACACTTGATCACCCTGCTGCACATGCACAGAACTTGACTTCGGTCTCATCCAAAGAAGCCATCATGCAGTGAACTATTGCATTACAACCCTTTTCAATGATTACGCTCTTTCCTAGCACCCTTCTCCCATCTTTACTCCCTAGTTCCCTTCCCTACGCAGAGTAGCATGTCAGTGTATATTCACGCTGGCTAAAATCTCTGTTTTTCATTAAAGAGCTCTCTCTATTATGCTTAACAGTCGCAATACAAGGCACCCCGCTAACCAAGTGGACAGAAAAAAAAAAAAAGGATATGCTCTGAGAAAGCGTAACAAAAACTAATATATAGACCAAGAGTACTAAGGCAATAAAACAAAGGCCGCCTTCAGGCTGGAAATTTATGCAAAATGCAGGAAAAGCAATACCTTTTTCAAATCTGCTTGGAAGAGCTCGCTGGCTTCAAGAAACTTTCGCTTTTTCGCTTCAAATTTTTCCTCTATCTGTTGTAGTTCAGCTTCTAGCTTTTCCTGAAAAAGTACCGACAAAGACTTCTATGCATTATAAGGCACTGAGTTGTGGCAGTCTAGCAATAGACATATGGCGGAACGATAACCGAGCATGCCCACACTAGCATTAATTGAGCAATAGCTTTATTTTTCTTAATTTTTTTTAGTAATGCATGCACAATAGCACTTGCCCTTCTTATGAGTACATAGGTAACATACACTTTGATGCTTAAGCTTGCATAAATGCTTCCTGTTGGCAGCCCTAATCAGGCCAAATCACACTGATGGTTGGAGGGCCTACGGTTAGCTAAAACACAGGTTCTCCACCGACAGCAAACAAAAATCTCTCCGTTATCGTGTACAGATGTCAAAGAATAAAAAGCGATAATTCAAGCAAACACCCTTTCATGTACTCAATGATGTCTTTGCATGGCCCATACTAGGATCTGTGGCAACCACAGGTGCTCTTTGTAGTATTCCTCAAGTTTTGCCATGAATGTTTTTGTACACAAGGACTCATTTTCTGTCAACTGTCCGCACGGCAAATGTGGAATAAAGCCGACAATATAGCAGACAATATAACCCCTGCTCCCCCGAAGACTGACCTATCAGCTAGAATACAGAATTCCTGCGGTCGCCCACTCAAAAAACTAAGGTGCACCTCTCAGTCGGGATCAAGCCTGGTCAAGGCTGCTGTCTGGCTGCCCATGCTCTAAAGAGGCACAGTACTGTCCTTGCCAGGGAGTCAAAAATGAAATGGCAATCCTCCCTCAACAGAACCTCATAGTGGCCGTGCCACTTAGGCTTCTTTAGCGAAATAGAGATGCAGCTTGAAATCAGAGAAATTCCAGATGTCGTGCAACAGCTTAAAGTGCGTTTTTCTTTCTTTTCAAGCACACAAATTACGCCCACTGTTGCAGTCGAAAAGGATCAAACACAACTGCCCACATACCTGGTGCATAGTGAGAGACTGCACTTGGCGTTTGAGAACACTCATCCGTGCTGTTGTGACAACTGACCTGACGTCAGGCACTACAGCATCACTGAAGATTTCATTGATTAATCTGTGATTGCGCATGTACCGGGATGCTGCTATGTGCTTCACAGAAAACTCATCTATATCTGAAGGAAAGAGGCAGCAGTGGCAAAGGTTATCTCTAAGGTGCAAAAAAAAAAGTAAAAAATCATTAAACTGCAAAGCACAATACAATATTTAATTCACCAGAGGACATTAAAGGATAGCTTGTATAAATTTAATAAATTTATTTTTTTATGGTTTATGGGGGTTTAACACCCCAAAGCGACTCAGGCTATGAGGGGCGCCGTAGTGAAGTGCCCCGAAAATTTCGACCACCTCGGGTTCTTTAAAGTGCACTGACATCGCACAGTACACGAGCCTCTAGAATTTCGCCTCCATCGAAATTCGACCGCCGTGGCCGGGATCCAACTCGCATCTTTCAGGTCAGCAGTCGAGCGCCATAACCACTGAGCCACTGTGGCGGCACTCATTTTTCTTTGATTCAATTTGGAGCTGTTCACCTCGTGACCGACAGTAGGTTCTATACGTAGGAAACAATTAGTACATCTTCATTTATTTCAACTAGTTTCGGCTTTTAGCATACACACAGCTGGTCTTTACATGACCTTACAAGTCCAATGCAACATGAACATGCCAGCATGCACGCACACTAGATGTAGGCTGTTGTCTAACATTGGCACTATTCACTGAACATCACCGAACACTCACACGTCATGGTTTGAGTTAACTCCGCCCTGTCACAGTGACGCCCATGTTACAAGGGGTGAGACCCTTGATTCACTCAAACATATGATCTCTCAAAACAAACTGAATTATGTTTCAAGTTATGTTGACTACTGCCATTTTTTATAAATAACAATGTAATAGATAAATTTAGTCACAGAAGTAAGCTCATCTTGCAATTTTGTATCAGTGTTAAAACACCCTGTCATAAAATTTCACACAGCCCCGTCCTGCAGAGCTTAGCAACCCTAACATCTCAGTGCTCCTTGCACATAATAATAGGTAGCTTATCAGCTCCTCAACTACACACACAAAAGCATGGATGGCAATTTTGACGACCAACAAAGCGGGCCAATGTGCAGTGCTGTTGAATATAAGGAAGCAATTATCACACTACTGTTGAAGCAATTGCCTTGCTTATGAAACTTGGCAAACAAGGCAGTGCAATGCCCAGAATGAGCACGGTGCAGCGAAAACAGAACCCAGCACCTTTCCACTGTTCATTATGTTTTAACCAACCACTGACAACAAAACTCACAACAGCTCACACAGTCATAACTTCACGAGGGGAACAATGAAACAGCTTGACAGTCATTCTAAGAAATGTTGTGCTCTAGCCTATTTCAGTCAGCCAGCACAGATTCAAAAGCACACAGAGAGGACACTGCAGGAGGCCATTGCCGTTCGCTGCTGCAATTAAGAGGCACGTGTTTTGTAATTTCCAATTAGATCATTGTCAACTGGACGAGGCCAATAGTTTGCTGCACTGCGTTGCTTTTCTGGTTGCTTCAATAATTTGCATGTCAGTATGGAGACTGACACACAAAGAGTCTAAATTTGATGCAATGCTACAATAGCACTACAAAAAAGTTCTCACTTTCTTTGTTTCATTTTTTCCCCTACAAAATGTCAAATATATTATACTTTACACAGAAGAAGTGGTTCCCTGCTCCGGTGTTTTTGTGTACAGCACAGAAAGTAGCGGGCAGAAATAGGAACTGAAGACTAACAACATGTGCTCTGGACACTAGATTTCACAAGATACAAACAACACACGAGGCAAGCACGTAGCCAATGTGGCAGGAATTGAACTGGGTAATGCCAAAGCTGTTGCCAGAATTCTCTTCTTGCAGTAAATGAGCACACAGCTCGCACAACTGTTTCCAAGTTTACTAAGCATTAGCTTGCCCACAAATCCCAACAAGAAAGACTCGGAAGGTGACCTACCACTCAAACCCTTGACTTCCAAAAGGTAAATGCTATTACTCATCGAGCCAGAACCAATCCCTACACAAATGAGACAAAAAAATGGTCGCAATTACTCCTCAGCGCAAACTTGTTCTCATAAGATTCACAGGCAGAGAAAAGAGCAAGATGGGTTCAGCAGGTGCAAGCCACATTTAGCCAGCCTAATAGCTAATCCTATGCTTAATACTATATGCACTGGAACAAATTTAGATTTATTGTTTAACAAGCACTGCACAAAATCAGTTATAACTAACCTATCTGCTTTTACTGAAAACACCTGCTTAAAATTTGAGACATATACTAGCCCCCAAAATGTGGCTTCCAACATACTGAAGCATCTCTCATGCGCACAAATTCCAGGAAAAGCAATAAGAGCCAATTACAACACAACTCTCACGCATCTGTTTTGTCTTATTGTGTTCTTGGATGAGCAGCTTTATACAAATAATAAAGGAAAGAAAAAGCCCTGTGGAATGCAGGTGAGAAGGCACAAGATTTAATGCCGCCAGTTTACCCATTCTGCAATTGTCCTTAGCATACAGTTCATATGAGACCTCAAAAAAAGAAAATCCAGTTCCAGAAAGTTTTCTGATGCCCAAGGTATATACTTCTTTGCATGAACACATGCATTATAGTCATGTCTCAGTAGATTTTTTTTTTTCTTCTGCCCTACCTATTACATGAGATGCGGTACAATTCGTCCAGTTGTCCACGCACAAACCCAAGCTGTCCAATCTTTACAGATGCCTTCTAGAACAGCAATGCACTTTTTAAAACAAAAGTGACAATGTGGAAGTAGCCACTGTCCACACAGACACAGAAAAAAAAAAGTCCTAATGCAGACATCCACGATGGAACACTATCCAAGTTAAGCTTGCAGAGTGAAGCCTCTTGAAGACTGTCTTGTAAATACTCTTGAATATTCTTAGTGCTAATAAAAACAAACAAAAATAATGCTATGCCAAGTCTCTCTGATGAGTAATCTTTATAGATTAATCTTCTTTATTATAGAGCTCCATCATAGAGTTAAATGCTGGTGCACTCTGTGACCTGGCGGTTCTCGGACCTTTGCATTGTTTGAGACCATTTAACAGCATAACAGGCCTGAACTCATATTTGCCACCATGGCAAAGAGGGAGTTACTGTTACCTATTTGCAATCAATTACTGCCAATCATTACTTCAAATTTGGCTTAGTCACCTTCATCAATTTATAAATGTTTTTCACAATGTGCACACGAGTGCAATACACCTCTTCAAATAATTTTGTGATTAAGATATAACAATAATTCAGTCTCATCAGCCTATCAAATGAGCTCACATTTATGATGGTGTTATCTATAAATAATTAATTATAAAACCACACCCAGTTCATATTACAATTCATATTAAGCTTTTGACGTCATGCTTTGAAAAGCAATAATGCATAACATAAGAATGACCAGCTAGTCACTAACAGTCACTGTAGTCACTAACAGTGTAACAAAAATGAATAAATTATACTGGATGAAGAAGTACTGATGGGTGATTCAAGTTAAACTACTCAAATATTAAACAGCAGCACATATCTTAAGATCTTCAAGACAGACCAGTAAAAGGCCTGTAACCAGTTTGCTGCACATGTAGCTGAGCACAGAAGCTGCTAAACTGGGCACACTGTCTGCAATGATGCGTACAAATCGGCATAGTGAATATCAGAATGAAAACAAACGACCAACAATGGGCAAAATAGCTCCTCAAGACAGCAACATTAGAAAACAAAACAAAAACAAACAGGCAGGACCAAAGGAAATGAAAATCCAGTTTCAATAATTTGTCTATAATTGCACACCAGCAGCAGCAGCAACAGCAAACTAAGAATGCCTTTCCAGTTGACAGTGCTAGCTTTGAAAAATGTTTCCAATTTCACGGAAAGGAAAGTTAGCATTGCAGTGAATTCAAGTTCAAAGCAGGGAAGAAAAGGACACTCAAACTTCACTTGCACAAGCAACTATCAAGTCTAGGCATTTTGAAAATTATCTGGTGCCAAGCCAGACAGCACACTGCCTCAAAGCTTTACCACCAGTACTGAATAGACATTACTGCTCCAACCAACAAATGTATCCTGGCGCGCACTTTTACTTTGATTAAAAGCCTGCCCTGAACCAATATCGAGACATAACTATAAAGTATGTGTTCAGCACGCAATGAATGACATGAGCCCAATGCAAACGGCCATTTTTTTTCCCCCTTCATGTTACATTAAGTAAAAGTGGACAAAGATAGAAAGGCACAGGATAGGGTTTAAGCTTTGACAATAAGACAAAACAAATTTTGGCTTGTTTGCAGTTGGCAAAAAAGAGGTTTAAACGAAAAAGCAAAAGAAGGACCATGCAGCCATGCATGTCGTCATACACCTCAGTGACCTTTATACCACATGACTACTAATGCTGAGCTCCAAAGGCACATCCAGAACACTCTAAGAGCAAGCGTTTCAGCTTCTTTCTAACAGCAAGGCTGAACAATCGCAGATAAAAAGCGGCCATTAAGTGAAGGTTACACCATAGTGCAGTGAAGAATGCTTTGCAAAGGCCAGCAGAGTTAACCACAAGTCTGTGTGGCATGGCTCCCTTTAGGTGCCCTCTTAGGATCCTTTAGCATGTAACAGTGATGTTTAACAGGTGTTCCTGCGGACACTTTCAAAATTTCCTACAGAAAATCTTTTCAGGAGCAAATCATGAAAATCAGCATGAAAATCAGCATGAAAATCATGTGAATTAGGTTCCTAATTCAAAATTACTATTTAACTTTTATTTAGAACAGTTTGCCGGTTAGCACCAATGACAAGTTCGTAGTTGCAGGCAAGACAATGCCATAGCAGTTTTTGAAACGAAGAAAATGTAATTCTTTAAAACCATGCAGAGCAAGGAAATGCATTTTTTTTTCCCGCCAAAAACCAAAACAAGCACATGAGGAGCACAGGAAGTTCAGTGCAAATACAATGTCTGATGGTGGCATGTTGCAATGACTACAGCGCCAAATTTGAACTGTCTCTGCTTTTGTACCATTGCATAACACTTACTTTTTGCTTCATCACTCGTTGCAAGAAAAAGAACAGTCATTGCCAATTATGTCACCATACTTTTGGAGAGCTGATATCGTGCCAGTATAGCATCAGCAATATGGCAGAAACTGATGTGGCACTGCTGATGCCACACTGTTCCTGATAAGATTTTCTATTTAATCACTCTACCTTAAAAACCAGAATATAGGCCCTTGTGACATGCACTGTACACACCAGCAGCATTTGTACGCAAATGAAAATAGTGTCATCACCGTGCAGCCAGGTGAGTTGAATTTGTTTCAACGTAAGAGTGACTTTTGACACTTTTGCCATTCAATGATTTTGTAGCGACAGCTACATTACGCTAGCATTTCGAGCCTTCAAAGTGGTGGTGCCGTGGCTCGCCACGTGTTGCGGAGCAGCTGCCGGCGGCGAGGCACGCTGGCGAAACCAAGTGTGTGTGTGTGTGTGTGTGTGTGTGTGGGGGGGGGGGTGAATCCACGTCTAGGGACGAAGATGAAGAAGGAACGCCCGGCAAAACGGAGCGGCGAAAGTTGTAGCTATCGCGTCACTCCAGGTTTAACCAGAGCTAAACCACTGCCAATTTTTTTTTTTTTTTTCATATTCAGAATTTGCAGGCTGGGTGGGTTGAGCTATATTCCAGTCCGACCTGTATTCCGGTTTTTACGGTACTTTGAAGAAGTTCTGAAAGTGCTCACTGGAACACCCAGTGTACATCAGCGGACAATCCACGTTACTGCTCCCTTTAGTGATATATACAGACAGATGCATCCTGGCCAAACTGCTAGTTTGTTCATGCTCGAATTTCATACAGGGGTGGCACATGGCAAAGGACTTTATTACTGGTTTGATTGTGATACTTGTTTTGGAAAGAGTAAATTAAAAGTGCACTTAGCAAGCAGCAATGACAACCATAAAAATAAATCTTCACAATGGCATCCATCAATAAATAGGTCAAACTGTCACAAATGAGCCACAGCAGACTGAGGAGACAGCTTTATTCTGTCAGTGACTGATGGCATCCCAGCTCCCAGAAAAAAAAAAAAGGGGGGGGGGGGGGGGGGGTTGCATGAACGTATAGAACATGACCTCCCAATTCAGTCTAGGTGAACCGGACAATTACAGCAACCACCCTATGATCAAGCAAAACCTGCCACTAAAACAGCCTCTATGCACCACTTGAGTGTAAACAAGTCTAGGGTTTGGCCAGAAGTGCTATTACCTTGCTCTCAGTGACACAATGATAGGTTGCTTTGAACAATTATCTGTGCAACCTTGTTTTGCTGAATAAAATATTTGAGCATACTGAGAATACTCACCATCTTCATCCTCTGCAGGCTGTATGCTAACCTTGCCATCACTCTTTTGAGATCCCATCAGAGACTGTAAAGGAAAAAGCAAGCAAAGACACTCAGGGGACAATAATAGAATGAAAATCTCCACAGCTGCAATCTTAAACCACTATTACTTCAAGCGTAAAGACACCAGTCTGTTAAGCCACAAAGTGAGCATCGTAATAAGAAACAGTTGCATCACATCTGATGCCAGTGGTAGCCAGGTACTATGTGTCCCACCCCTTCAATTCTCTAGGGCTTAAAATTGAATTCCTGAAACTTTTGTTTCATTAGCGCAACAATCAAGTGAGTCACCTGGTAATCATCTGTGTTTTTTGGCACAGGAAGACTCTCAGCCATGAAGCCCGTGACAAAAAATAAGCAATTCTTTTATTTTGCCAACCAGCTAAACCTGTGAAATCAACTACGATACAATAGGTCCTGGAGTCACAACAGATTAGCGGAAATAGGATGCAGTGCCTGTCAGAGAATAGAGTGAGCTTTACCTCTCCGTATTCTATTTCTTGCGAAGACAGTGTGGCAGCTGAAATAACATATTACATTATGCTGCTGTTTGAGTTGAACTGCTCTTTACCACCACGTTCTCAAATGAAGTGCGTTTAGCCATGCCACACGCTTTGCTGCATTGCGCTGCATTGCAGCATTGCAGCCATGCGAGTTACACGAAATGCAAGACATCAATATGAGTACCTGCTTGGCGGATTCGGAGTGCTCACTTAGCAGTAGCACAGCAATAAGGCAAGTGAATTAAAGAAAATACGACAGCATTGTACTAACCGAACTGACAACCGATGGGCTTCGTTCAAGAGCTTCTCTTTCCTCAGCAGCTTGCTGGGCTGGAAAAGGAAACAACACACTCATCAATACGACTCAGTGGGCACAACTAAATTTTACAAAAACACACTCCTGGGAATGGCAATTATGGGAGAACCGGGTGACAGGTTACTCATGAGCATTTAATGACTACGTTTTCATGAATGCACTCCACAGTAAGCTTCACTCATAGTGTGCAACTAACTCAGTAATATGCTTGGAATGTTACAAAATTAACTGCTTCTAAAATGAGACCAGATATAGTGCCACTGTTTACAAATGTGCCTCAAACAGTGACACAATATCTGTCATTTAGAACGATGAAGCACACACACACGAAATCAGCCTGTGCAGTGCATTTCACTTCCTGTAACAGCCTGCTAGTAGCCTGGCACAGAAAGCATACTTGTTGCACCAGGCCACCAACAGCAGGCTACTCCGGGAACTTAAATGTACCAAAGTGGAATGCAGATAGTCAGCAGCCAGAAAAATGCAATAATAAGATAAGAAGAAAAATGAGCAAAGTTTCGCATTATTGTGCAGTACACCACGTGCCACACAACGTATGTGTAGTGGGTCCCAAAGCTGTGCATGGGCTATGAGAGATGCTGGGGTGGAGGACTACAGATAAATGCCAACTAGTACCAGGGGCTCTTCTAATCTGCACCGACATCATTGAGCACATGGCCATTTTTACAGTTCACCTACATCAAAATGCGGCTGCTGCAGCTGAGATTCGATCCCACATCCTTGAGTTCATCTGCCGAACACCACAGCTGCTATGCCACCGCAGCGAGTGCCAGGCAACATAAAACTGCTGAATCACTGAGCCCTCGACATGTGAAGCATGCATGCAAGCAAGCACACACACATAGCAGCGAACATTCCAAAGAAACAACAGTAACCTTGACAACTATGGCCAAAAAGCAGAAGGCTAAATCAGCGAGCATGGTGTACATCTGTCCTGCTACCACTGTAAACCTACAACTGCAAAACAGACAGACAGGTAGACTTGCTGAACACCAAAGTTGGCAATCTTCAAGTTGTGGGGCCCGCGTCGAGTTGAGAGGCAGAATGCCATTTTTTAGTGCCTAGTGATTTCTTTTTGTGTTCACATGCAACAATGTGCACTCTGAAGGCAGGCGGTCAGGCATGCAGGCAAATGTAAAAAAAAAAAACAAGAACGGTTATATCACAGAGAATTTAACGGCTCTTGAACTATTCCTTCTACAATAAAAGCCATGAGCTCCTAAATAATACATTCTTTCACAGCACACACTTGACCCTCCAGCTGCTGACAGTACGGGGCAGTGAACTAGTGGAGGATTATCTCCACAGGTAGTTAGCTCATTGATAACTTAATTTCATGCAGGTGGTCAATATAGGCACATGTCACTGGGCACATGCAACATTTGATCATTTTAGATTTCTCTTTGACGGCTCTGGACTGTTTAGGCATTGTACTACTCTCATTCTACATTAGCCCTAGCATAATTATTTGCTCTTTGGCATCTCTTTGGCAAGCACATTAGTGTTTTGAAGGACTGTAGAAAAATATGAAATCCGAACATCTTGAGCATGCCGTACAAAATCTCTTTCTCAGGGTACGCTCAAGTGGCAACGGTGCTGGCTTTGTAGCTGCTGCAGGTAGAGCAGTTTCTTGTTTTCTGGCAAAGGGCATTTTTGATAGACATAATCAAATCGAAGGTCTATTTTCCAGCAATTTTGCGAAAAATCGTGGATTTAAGCATTTGTTGCAGAACTGTGTTAGTAGCCACATTCTCTTTCTTTTGGCTCTACTGCTCTCATGGACATTATTAGGAGTAACATAACGACAGAAAAATGACCACTTTATCTTATTTGCCCGACTACATTGCATACAGAGAGTTTGACTTTTCACAAGTATTTAAAATGAAATATGACTATAGTGCCATCTCAAACTGTTCAGGCCAATCACTGATGACCATTTTGTCCATGCTGGAGCTGGCCAACACTACAGACACTACAGACACCATTTAAATGCTTCATAGCACTCCAGAAAACGTGCCTAAAGTTCGTTGCTGAGGTGCACAACTACCCCGACTACGCAGCACTTGACACAAAGTGCCAATGCCCAAATAGACAAATTTTTCAGGTTGTCAAGAGGAAAAAAAACTCACGAGGCAATGGAGCCATTAAAAGATAAGTAAGGCCTATAAGCTTAACTAAGAAGCTAATTAAAAAGAAAAAAATACACGAGTCGACCACCATACCAAAAGACAGGTTTGCGTGATGCTCACCCCTAACTTTGGCCGCCACCCATGCTTGGTAAGCAGGCGAGCTGTGGTAAGACTTAAGTGCTTCATTGTACTCCATCTGCAAAAGTGAAATAGACAATTCCCATGACCAACTTTGAACAGAGGACTGGCATGCACTGCTGCTGGAATAGCAGCACACAGAAGTGTTCCTTTCATTAAGTCAGCCAAACCTGAAGCATGTTTATGGCATTATGTAAAAGGCAAGAACAAAGTCAATGTGGTAGTACTGTGAATCAATGATATGAGGATGGGAAGGGAGATCAGCAATGAGGAATTTGCATGGGCGACAAGGTAACTGCTAACAGTTAGCCGCTAACAGTTAGTGTTTAGCAAACCTAGGAAGGGGGAGGGAAAAGGAAGGAAAAGGGAAAATAGGATGCAGTGGGGTTTTTACAAAAGTGCACTTCAAGCACCAGCCCTCAATAAGGCGTATAAACAAGAATCCAGAAACGATGACAACTGGCATAAAATATTTTACTGTACTGCCTACCACAGGCTTTGGCTGTGCTCAAGACTTGCATGTAATTCAGAAATCATAGTCAGGAATTCAACAGCTCTGTAGATAACTACTAAAGTGGGCACACTTCCTCGCCTTGGCACTTGTCACTGTTAGGCACTATATCCTACAATATAAACCCACAAATACTAGCACGGATCAAATTGTTAAGTTACAGCAAAAGTGTCCACCTCAACAGTGAGAGCATATCGCCAGAATTATAAAAGCAATTACAGAACACCGTCTTCAGGGTGGAAGCTCAACTGCGCACAGGTAATGAAGCAATCAAATGCAATGAGTGCCAGTGAGCACAACTGCAGATGAATGTATGATGAGTTGTGAGGGATTTAACCCAAGCAACAGTGGCCAACAACGCTAAAAAAAGAGGGAGTGCAGCCAAGCAGGCAGGAGGTTGGTTGCTGATACACATAGGGAAACGGTGCATCTAAGTGACAACACAAAAAGCAGAGTGGGGGAGGGAGGTAGTAGAGATGAAGAAAAGGGAGCCAGCCACAGGGTTATGTGGCAGCTATGTGTAAGTGAGACAGTGCCCACCTTCTCGGTTTCGTAATCATCGACGTACTCCTGCTTTGCCTCGTCTGGCAGTTCTCTCCACATCTGACCGATTATTTTGCCGATTTCCCACAACTTCAGGTCTGGGTTTGTGGCCTTCACCTGATCCCACACCTTAAAAAAACACAGGTCAATGAAGCCCAAAACTTCTTGCCTTGGACGCGCTGTCAAGAATTTCGCTTGGAAAGCATAAGGGCATCCTCTGGGCCACTGGGAAGCAGGCCTCACACAAGGTGTGATGCACTACCTTTTACCCCTGTTTGTGCCAAATTACACCTGCCTGTAACATGGTGCCAGTTGCACCACAACAAACCTACCGACAAGTTACACGGTGCTGCACAGGAGTTATAAATAGTGACCATTTGCACTAGATGTCACAAAGAATAACGACCAAGCACAACAAATTTCATGCCATGAATTTTCTTTTTATTATCACAGACATCAATGCGATTTTCTTATTGACCTTGTACATAGGCGCCGCAAATTAGTTTCCGCACAGAGAAAGTCATTTACATATTTTATGTAGCACACAGCGGATGGACGTAAAGAAGTTCTTTAAACCAGATGACATCAAGGAACTCTGTGTCTTACAAACGGTCATGTACCACGCAGTGCATCAGTGGAACCACAACATAAACTGCACATCAATTTAAAGGAATGCAAGCCTTTATGACTGAAAAGTCATTTTAAAAGAATGATAATTTTCAACTTCATTGTATTTGCTTTCATGTAGTTTTTCCCACACAGATGTCTAAGTTTGGGAGCTGAAAACTGCACAGTTAAGAAAATATGAAATAAAGGTGTTCTTTTGACACAAGAACTTGTAAAAATTCATCCAGAAGCATCTAATTTTTCACATCTAAACCTTTTAAAAGCAGCCTTCCTAAAACAGCAAATTTAGTCCCACTCAAAAGTGTGGCAGTCCGGCTTTTTTTTTTCTACTAGATCAGAACAGCCCTTGTAGCTTCAAGTATGCAAAACAATGAAAAAACATAATGCAGTCATATTATAGGGCATCTCACTGCAGCACACCCTGTGCCATGTCTATCACCTTGGTTTAATTTTTTTCTAGATAACTATCTTGTGACAAGTTTTTCTAAGCTTTCATGGATTCAGTTTTGACAACTCATTTTCGCTAAGGAGATATGTGTGTTAATGAATGCGATAAGTGAACTAAATACCCCTGAGGAAATTAATAGGTTGTAAAGCTTTTTTGCATTTTTCACAGCAACAACATTTAGACCTTAGAACTGCAGCCCCTTGAAAGTATCGCTACAGTCTTTACCTTCTGCAAAACCAGAGACTTATTTTCTTTTGCAAGTTCCACACAGTCAGATTTAAAATCTTTTCCGAAACAATTTGCATAGTTTAAGAACACAAGCACTCACTTTACATCAGAATTATCAGGATATTAGTAATCAGCACACATACTATATAATCCTGAGCTATTCATTATCACAGCATTAGTAATAAAATATGAATGTTTAGTGAAAGGCCTTTTACTCCCCTGAACTTTTCAAGCTTAAGGCTATTCGCACGACAACATGAAATCTATGAAAAACAATGCTGACCAAAAGAGCCACTGTGTTAAGGGGAGACAGTATTGAAATGGTGAAAAAAAAAAGGAAGCAAATATTTCGATTTTTCAAAAATGGCATATTTGGTTTCAATTTATTCTAAAGTAACTATCTACAAAGTTTCAAGGTCTATTTTGACCTTCAACTGCTATAAAATTGATATATTTGACGTCACCAAAGCGCCGAACAAAATGCAGCTGAACTTTGCACCCGTCACCTCCCACAACCGCGTCCCAATCGCCGCCATCTTGGCATGTTCGAAAGCTGGCCTCTTCCCTACATCCTCATTACTCAATATTGTGAAATCCTCTTGGAACATCTGCATTCAGCTGCTTTCTGACGCCTGTACAACGACCTCTGAATGGCTGGCACGCGCACTTCAAATGAGATTTTCTCAACTTCGTGTTTCTTGCCAACATGACTAGCTTTATGAAAGTTTTTGTGATGTTCTTATGGTGCAATTTCAAGTAATGTTATACCGCTGAATTCAGAAAGAACTAAACTATGGAGCTGTGCTATTTCTTTTTTTATGGCTGAGTCACGGAAGAAGACTATATAGGAGTGGAAACTCCGCTGTCTGCGGCGACCAGAAAAGGTCACAAGCGTGCAGCGCCACTATCATGCTGGCGGCCTGGAAAGAAACTACTGCCGTTTTGGTTGCCAAGGCAACCGGTCGAGCGTGTTGCTCCCGTTCGGCCGCACGCGCCTGACTTCTATTGAGGGCACGCTCGCACACTTCTTTACCGCTGGTAGCCCGAAGAGCAAGTGGTGCTACGCTTCAACCATTTGAGCACAGTAAAAAATAAAACGCGTTCTTTTCCATGACCGCTATAAGATGATCTGTAGCTTCTGGTTGTGCGTAGGGCTACTGTTTGACACCCACGTGATGACTTTGATTGGATGGTATAAGCACTGCTGGCATTTGTCGAAGGCAAACATGCCTTCACGTTCGTCGAGTATGTGACCACGCTAAGTTTCATCTGCTGGAGGAGAATGCGGGCGTCGTATGGCGCAGCGTTTATGACTACACGTCAGCCGAGAAGGCAACAAGCGGCAACAACTTCTAACCTTGCTCACCTTCTCCCTGCAACACTTGTGACCACTTTTGCAATTTCGAATAAAACACCTGCGTCCCATCTTAGTCTAGCAAATTCCGAAGGAGGCTGCACTGCGCGTAGCAGTGCTGTTAGTATTACGGCCCTCGAACAGACACCGACAAGAACTGTTGCTGTTTGACTTAAGGGCGCAGAAATACAATGTCACGGCGCGCCCGCTGAAGCAAGCACCCGTGTCGTCTGCTTTGAGCGCGCGCCGCCGGAGCCGCCTGCCCGGGCGCTGCATTTTTCTTTTTCTCGCTGCGGCTTCTACGTGGCGGCGCATGGCGCTGCCACTGCATACGGCCCTGTCGGCGCATACAATTGTGACTTTATCTGGTCGCCTGCGCTCGCTCGCGCTGGCGGGAGTTTCACCTCCTATATAGTCTTGCTCCGTGGGCTGAGTAGAGCATGTCAAATTTTTTTACATTGTTTTAAGTGGTTTAACGTCCCAAAGCAACTTAGTCTAAGGGGACGCCATAGTGGAGGGCTCTGAATAATTTCAACCACCTGGGGCTCTGTACCGTACACTGACATTGCACAGCACACGGGCCTCTACCATTTCACCTCCATCGAAATGTGACACCCGCGTCTTTCTGGTCAGCAGCCGAGCACCATCCACCGTAGCGGCTATCAAATTTTGGTTTGGTTTATAGAAGTTTTAGCGTCCCAAAGCAACTCAGGCTATAAGAGACGCCGTAGTGAAGGGCTCCGGAAATTTCGACCACCTGGGGTTCTTTAACGTGCACTGACATCGCACAGTACAAGGGCCTCTAGAATTTCGCCTCCATCGAAATTCAACCACCGCGGCCGGGATCGAACCCGCGCTTTCGGGCCGGCAGCCGAGCGCCATAACCACTCAGCCACCGCGGCGGCTCGGCTATTAAATTTTGTGAACAATAATGCCACCTAATTATATTTCATAATTATGGTGCTTCGACAAAACTAAACATTTTTTAATGATGATGTATGTCAATAACAATATAAATAGCATGGCCCCGCATGGCAAACCTTTAGCTACAGCTCCATTTTAATCGAAACCAAAAATATAGAAGGGAAGTACCTTATCAGCCATATAAAAAGTTACCCAATTTATATTTATATTTTTGAAAGCAGGAGGAAGAAATACATATCCACGCCTAATTTCATTATGATATCTCTAATAATAAAATTTTCATTTTGAGATCCATGTCTCCCCTTAATTGCCTATGCAATGCAGTGAGGTCTATGTTCTATTCTTTCAGGGTAGTTCTTTTCACGGAAACAAGTTCGCGGCACTAGCCCAAATAGAGCACAAACATGTGACCCCCATCCATGCGCTCATGCCCATCTTCCCAGAGGCCCTTAGAGCTGCCTCTCACCACTCTTTTCTACTCTGGCCTGCACAATAAATGGTCCAGACAGTGCAAAAGATAAACTGCAGAAAGTCACGAAGCTACACAGGTTTTGCCAGGTAGCAGAGGAGGTCTCCTACATTTACCACTGATGGCACTGTGCAAAAAGACCAGGTGCGTTTGCCACTTGAACATCAATGGGTAAGACATGGTGAGAGTTCAGCTTCTGATCAGGAGTCTGCAACTCGCTAGAACACATGCATACAAAGCCATTTCATCAGAACACAATACATATAGGTAATGCATTTGGCTCCTAGCATAAATGCCAGAGAGAGCTCTGACAAAAGCTTTTCCTCTATAAAACAACTTATGGGCAAAACTGCTTTGATCAATCCCTTTGGTGCTTGGGAATTTATTTTCTCGCAAACAACCAAAGTGTACGCAAGTCACTGTATCAACTACTTATACATAACATACTGTCATAATAATAAAAGAAAGACCCTGGCACAACCGTAAAGTTGAAGGTGGCAGCACTGACCACCATGTGACACCTGCACAATACATAATTTTCACTATTACTCTACCAATACTTTCTGCAATTCTAACAAAGATCTATAATTATTCATTTTTCTTGGCATATACGACTGAAAACTGAAAAGAAGCATCACTAAATAAGCTGCCATACTCCCAACCTATGAAAAGAAGCGTCACTAAATGAGCTGCACTGAAAAGTCCATACATTTCACCGATGGGTCTCACAGTACCGATGCTATAATAGCTACTATGGGAACCAGAGTGTATCACAGATAAGCAGAACTGTTAGTTCCAGAGCTTCCAGATGGACTTAAAATGATATGTAGCAATATATGTCTACATGCAAGGCTTTACAGCTAAAACAAAAATGGCTCAATGCCTGGCCCATAAACCTTGGCCCAATGCAAGGTCAACGTAGTCATTGGACCAATTGGAATAACCAAGTAACTAGGAGACAGTAGAAGGCTGAAAGCCAAGAAAGTGCTTATTCACAGATTTTCCTTCCATCTGAACGTCAATGTCAGCAGATGACTAGAGAACAACAATCCCTTTTATTTGAAGGCAAACAGAGCTTAAAGAACAGCTGTCCTCATTTAAGGGTGACTATTTTGTAGGTGTATATGGGAAATATTTTGTGTGATGAAGCTTTACCTATGTTAATGTGTGATGCTGAAAGGTTGTGGCAGAGATCTGTGCAGCTCATATGATTTGCCATCGGGAGTTTCAGGAAAGCTATCACATGTTTCTGAGACTGGTTTCACAGCCATTTTTTAAAGCAATTACTTTCTTTGGCAACTACTTTAAACTTTCAACACACTAGCTACACTTGTAATGGGAGTTTGTCATAAGGCTGTACACTTGTCCACAACGCAACTGCACCCTAGCCATAGCTGAAATTTAGACTTGGATCAATCTTTTATAGCTTCTATGCTAATACTGTTATTTCCATAAATGTAAGCCGGCTGAATAAAAATAAGAAACTTAGTGGGATAGTGAGGACAATCTGAACTTGATCTATATTGATGAATTACAACTTTCTATTAGCAAAAAGGCTACTAGTACAGAAAACAGAACTCTTATATGCTAGAAAAGAGTGAAATATGAAAGTCGGGTGTTGGCACCACTCGCCATTTCTACTAACAGACTGTGGTAACATCTGGAGAGCTTGTTTTGTTGAACAAGACAGAAAATGCTGGATTGCACACCAGAATATTGAAGCAGTTTTTGCATCACTACTGCTAGTGCCTTTTTATCAGATATGGAAGATAAGAGAAAAACTGAATCATACAACTTAAGTGAAAGTAACTAAAGACACTCAACATTATCTCAAACATCAGGAGTTGACATCCAAGTGAGGGAGTGGAAATACTCCTACTTTAATTACATTTTTTTTTTGTGATGAGAGCATCTTTTGCAATTTTGTAAACATCAACCGAGTCATGTCACAAGTTTACTAGTAACAAAATGTGATGCCGATGTGTTCAAGGTCCCTTTAATGAAAACATTAAAATGGCGAGAGGCATAAGAAGCAAGACTGAGTTGCAAACTGCTGGTCCAAGGCAGAGGTGCCATGTCCAAGTTAAGAAGCAAAATGGATAAACCTGGGGGGGCTGTAATCCTTACCATTTTTCTTACCTTTCTACTGTACCTCATGTACGGCATCAGGGGTTTATCAGGAGGCTTAGGTGGTTTGGGCACACGGCTTTCGGCCTGCACAGAAGACAGCAGCAACACCACCATAAAATCTTCTAAAGTAGCCAAAAGTGAAGCTGCAGGTGAGGCAAATGTCCCAAGGCTGATGCAGGTCACTCCTAGCATTGTTCCATAAACAGGTTACTGGCAAAGAGCATTCAATACGCTCTTAGGAAGGCCGAATGGCCCACCACATGAGCAAACAAAATTAGATGCATGTTTACTAGATGTCTCATCACTAGGAAATAAAACTGAAGGCAAGGCTAGAAAAATGCTGATGAGCACTACAGTGGCCACTGATATCTGCTGTTTCTCACTGTGTGATTGTGAACGCGGCCATTATAGCTGCTATATATGGGTTGCACGTGACATTACAGGTGCCATGATGGAGTCGAAAGCATAGCTTCCGCAGTGCAGGTCGAAGCAGGTGGTGATAAGTGGATTACGAAAACATGCAGGTTCCTGCCACGGCGGCCACTATGACGCCAGTGCAACTCGTGTCTTCTCACAATGAAGCAGACGACATATGCTGCCTAGAATTACTGGCAGAGCAGCAAAGGAAGTTTAGCATTACGCATTCATACCTTTGCAAATACGTATTAAATGTCTCTTTATATAACAACCATCATACTTGCTAGCTGGCATACCACCTGCTTACCAGTGATACTGATGAGCCTACTGTACCATCTGTAAAGCCCACTACTGCCTAGTAAAGTAACGCCCACTCTGTGAAAGTAGGCTCATGGCCTTTACTCTTTTCGGATTGAGTGCACATGGACGACCAGTGAAGACGGTCAACAGCACTTTGCTGGAAAAACAGGTAGCTGACACGAGCTTCAGCCAATATGCTATGCAACAGTGCACAAGCACAGATTTTTTACCTAACAGTGATAATGCACAGCACCTTTATTTTGCCAGCACTTAGTTGTTCACTTTAGTATCCCTATACAACACAACAGTACCAGAGACGACCAGCATTCTATACGTAAGTGAAAAAGACATGTCTACAGCTACGCTGCATAGATGTACAGGCTGACATAAGCAGAACACTAAAATGATGACACTTACGCCTCCGACGCCACGTGAGCCCAACTTGAGGGGATTGAAAGAGGGATGTCCATGAGGAGATGGCACAAAAGGGCTGGCGTTTGCAGAGGAAGGCTGCGATTTGGACGATACCCAGTGAATGCACAGCGCTCTTGATCTGTGTTCTTCATGACGTTTTGCATTCAGTTATGAATTCAAGCAAACAGCAGAGCATAGGTAAACGACAAGTGCATGCGAGATTCATACAGAACCGAAACAAGAAACCGATCCGAATGTGCAGCACTTTGCTCACAGCCCCTGTGTAGCAATACAAGCGATCGCATTTTGTCTCCTGGTCAAGTAAAAGCAACAAAAAAGGTCGCGGTCGAAGCAACTCATAAATGGCACTGCTAAAATAATAGCACACCGATAACTGGAGAAAATGTTACTGGAGAGCAATTTCCTTTTACAGCAAAACACAAATCAGCGCTACTTCTTTAGCACGCGATTTATACATCAAACAACTGCGCGCAAATTCCCGACAGTAACAAAGGCTAATAACAAAGCGTGCCCTTACCATTGGCGAGCTTGAATTGGAAGTCGCCCCTTGAGTCCTCGGTCGTTCTGTAGAAAAAGGGGGACAAATGAAGCACTATGAGCTCGCCATCAAATCATCACTTGTCATTTGCTTAGAACTAGGATAGCAGACAGCCAGTCTTCAGAGAGCGTCGCACAAATGCGTATCGATTTTCCTCCACGCTCACTGAGTCCAGTCTCCCATTATTTCCTTCCGGAGACGGACCTTGCGGCAATCGCAAGCCTTCCCAGCCGGTAAAAAAGAATGAAATTCAAAATCATAAGTGGTTAACGGTAGCAGAGTTGCCATAAACACGAAACCAATGTTCTAGCCGAAAGCACTATGACAGCCTGCTCTGCCGGCTTCTGTAAAAAATGGAAGACATTTTGTGTCGCTTACGGGGTGTTGGCGGTGTTGCCGCGGTCATCTGTGCCTGCCGGTAGTTGGGCGGAAGGGCCATTGTAGGGAGTGACACGACTAAAAAGTAAAACTGCACATATGGAACATAAGAACCAGCAGACGAATTAAAACCGCGCGATTAAGCTCGCGCACGACCGACTGTACTCATGGCGGCCAACGCCACAGACGTGCAAATAACCAACCAACAAAACAAACGCCCAACTTCGCGAAGCGAGTAACGCCATTGGTAACGCCCGCGACAACCCAGTCTTTTTTTTGCTTGTGCGGTTCAACCCATCCGAGTCCTCCCTAGGTCTGACTCGTCCCCTGTCCCTAGGCGTAGTTCCACTGATCTCCACTAGGGGGTTGGACGCCGCATCGGGATATTCTAGAGCACTGTAATCGGGCGCTCGAAAGTGTGTTGGTAGCTCTATGCTCGAAAGTGAAGCCACCGGAAGTTTGGCGGCATGTCTCGGAAGTCAGCCTTTGGCAGTGCACGGAATCGGACCTCAGCACGCCATTATTATTATTATTTTTCAGTTTTAGTTTTAGTTTTCGCTTAGCATTTTGTCTTTTCGACGTTCTCGTCTTTCTTCGTGACAATGCCTACCTGTTGCGCCGTCAACTGCATGAGAAGAGCAGCAAAGTCCTCGGGAAAGACGTTTCAAAAATAAGGGTCCATTTCATCGCTATGGGACGATACTAGCAGACGACAGAACGTATACTTTTCTGTAAGGGAGCAGCGGGGCTGATTTATCCAAGGCATTGGGGTTTAAGGACAGTGAAGAGAAAGTAGATTTTAAGAGGGTAGAAGTAACCAAGCGAAGGTGATTGGTGGCTAAAATTAAGACAAAAGTAAATTTCAGCGCCGTGTCTGTGCACTTGTCACGTCCTTTGTCCCCTGCGCTGCTGAAAAACCATGTCACACCAACTTACCCAGGCTTCTACAGTATCAAATTTTCAGAAGTCATGGCTAGATGGCTTGAGCCACCACCCGATTTAAATGGTTCAGCCGTATCCATCCATCCATCTATCCATCCTTCGTTTGTCATGATCATCATCATCGTCTGCTTTCGACAAATGATTTCTCTCCTCTCACTGCCTCCTTGTGCATTTGTCCTGTTTTATTATTTTTAAACCGAGTAATGAGTTCTTCAAGACGCGGTCTGTGTGCACGACGTCGTGATCTTGAACCGGAAAAGGTATGCGACCTTAGCGCCCTCAGCGACGGCGGCAGCGGCGGCGCGCGCTCGAAGAATGTTCGGCTCGACCGCCGGCCGCCGCGATAGAAGCGTTTCGGTGCAGGTGGGCTGGAAACGCTGATTGGTCGATGGGATGCGCTTCTCCGTGACGTTTTTCTGCTTCTCCCTCGTTCTCAACCGGACGTGGGTTCGCCGCGCCTCTCTCGGCCTGTCCCTAGAGTGCCTAGGGAATCGCTAGGGCCGGCTGGCCGGCCGCCGGGCGTGCGTGGTCTGCGGGCATTCTCTTCGTGAGCGTAGGCGGCGGCGCGCGCGTTTCGGAAGCTGTCCAGGTATGGCTTTTTTTTTTGCGTGGTGCGCTCGTCGGCGCAGCCAGCTGAAATTTCTGTACAGTTCTTGCTTCCACGACATTGCGACGACCCCCAAAAGGCGCTGACCCGCGAGAAATCGCCAGCGACATAAAGGTACGCATTTTATCTCAAATTTCGCTTCATGAAGTGCTGTACCGCTTACCTACATGCCTTGCGCATTCCAGGACCTCGTTTTCCTGCTGCAGGAGCACGTCGTGCTGGTGTTCAAAATTTTGCAACTCCATTACGACGACCCACATAAGGTGCGGTTTGAGGACCGCCGGCGTCGCCATCTGAACCGCCGTCTGACAGCCACGATGAAGCGCTTGTCTGGCGTGCACGTTCTCAATCACGAGGTAAGGGTTGAACAACGTTTTCGCAAGTTTTCTCGTGCAGAACTCGCCAAATTGCGGCGCTTGTAACGTAACTTTTTTTGCAGCATCGTTTCCTGGATGCTTCTGGCGAGCCGATGCTGTCCTTGTTTGCCGCAGACCGGGGCATCGACCAGATGTCAAAGATTATCGTCGCGGCCCTCGTCAAGATCTACGGACCAGGGATAGCGTCGGCTTCAAGGGCAAGACCAGGAGAGGTGTACGTCGTGCACCGGTGTCGTCGGTGCGGAGCCAAAGGGCACAAGACGGACCACTGTGGGCCTACTGCTCACCGCGCCGCCACGCCGCTGCAGGTCGCGGTTGAAGTGCTCCTGCAAACGGCCCTCTTTAGGGCCACCTCATTGTTTCCTGGCAGATCGCGAGCGTCCCGTTTCGTGCCCGTATTCCCTCTCTGTCGAAATCGACGCCAGACATCAAAATCGCGCGGTGTGAGCTAGTAAATCGCTGGTAGAGACAAAAACTCGTGCTTGTATACAGACTTACCTATCTCCAGTGCGCCTTTGTTTATTTCCGTGGGCACTACTCGCGCTTTGTAGAAATCGACGCCAGCCGCGAAATTTTACATGTTAGACCTCGCTACAGCATTAGCGCAGCGTGCCTTCGTCTCTTTACGTTCTAACTTTTATGCAGCGCACCTTTGTTTGCTCGTTACTTTTGTTCTTTTCAGTCGTTTCCTGAATCCGTCCAAAGAGCCGGGCTAAATGGATGATTATGGAACCACATGGCGATTGCACTGCATACAGCACGACTTTGGTCCCTGTGTTTTTAAATAAAAACATCAGATGTCGAAGGTCATGGTCGTGTCCGAGGATGGCTTCCACAGCTGGGGCCTAACCATAGGGACCGCACACGCTTTGTCGTCGTTGCCAAGTGGAGAGGCCCAAGATGGCTGGCATCCTTAATAAAGATCCCTTCTCGGGGCCGCTTTAGTGTTTCCTGGCAGATCACGCGCTTTCCACCCTGTGCACATGCTCTCATTTCCAATTAAAAAGGTCCTTTAATAACAAGATGTTGCATGGTACTTGAACAATAGCGGCTACAATGACAAAGGTGAAGAAGTGCTGGAGTTACACGGAAATAAAAAAGGTTGGGGGTGCCCACATAACAACCTGAAATGGATTTGGACAGGACTCCTAGTTAATTGCATTTGGAAGAGAAAGACAAGGTTTAATTTTGCAGTGTAAGCTTGCTTCTCTAGAATGAACAGAGAACGTTGCCTCACACTGCTTGGGCCACCTTCCTTGACCCCATGAAAAAAAAAAAAAAAACAGGATGCCTCTGGGAAACTATTTGCGGAATCTCCGCCCCCCCCCCCCCCATACAGGAGGGAAGGGTGGGTGGGGGGGGGGGATGACGGCCTCCTCTTTGTCGGGCTCGGCGCGACGCACGATGGACAAGACGGCGAAAGGAAGGGGGCTGTCAGTGACGCATGTTCCGCGCTCTTCGCTTAGCCAGCGTACAAGTCCCTTCGACAGCCTGAAATGCCTTCGGTGGGCATCGTCACGCATGTCGAAAGGATTGTCATGCACGTGCGACCGCCGATAACATTCCTTGCAAGCTTATTCATTGCCGTGAAAATCACGTCCTCCCCGTATCTCGCCTCAATTTTTTTGAGCCGGTGTGAAATTCAATGGATGTATGGAATGCCCACACCACTTGTCTACGTCCACCGTCCTCTTTTTTACTAGCATGGGCCTCCCTCCTTTGAACAGGATCCTTTCGGAGATCTGAGCCAACTCAGATCAGGATACCCGGCTTCTTTCAGCCTCTCTACCTGCCCCAGGAAGCTAGCCTCCGCTCTGTGTGTACAGGATTTCCCAAGAGCTCTTTTAAGCATGAAGTCGCTATACCCGCCTTGACGAGTGTGGAATGCCCCTAACTGACGTTCAAGAGAGGTTTTTTTTTTGTCCTATGGTGATATTCCCAACAGACCCTGCTCTCTAGATAATGGATCCGGAGGTATAAAAACTTTTTTTATGGCGCAAGGGCATCTATGGCCAAATACGCCTTGACACAAGGTATTTTCTTTTTCTCAAGGTGGGGTCAAAGACTCATTTCCCAAGCATTTCACCCTAAATAAGCCGAGCACCAGACCAGGGAAAAGCTTGTACCCATTGTATCCCCGGTGGGTACCCGGCGGCACTGGGGATCGAACCCCGCACCTCCCGCATGCGAGGCGGATGCTCAACCACTTGGCCACCGCTGCGGTCGGTCTAAAAACTGTAGGGTAGCTGAGCTGGGTAGTTCGAAGGTGAATCGCAGGCCACTACCTGTATCTTTGAAGATTTTGACGACGTCCGGAACTGCCCTGGGAGAGTTCGACTTAAGAATGATTAAAAAATCATCGACGTAACGGAACACTTTTAGCGCGAGGTCAGCAAGATTTTGTGCCAGTTCTTGATCCATCCTGCTCAAGTAAATATCGCTCAAAACGGGTGCCACACGGGAGCCGATGCACACACCCGATTTTTGGACGTACACCTTTTCGCCCCGCCCAACAACGGTTGACTCTAGGTAAAATGATAGCAGCTCCAGGAAACTTTCTATGGAAACCCCCGCACCCCGCCACGAACACCAACTCGTCATTGTCTTTTACAATGCAGTCTTTCACTCTCTGCATGAGCTGAGCATGGGGTAGCGAATAAAATAAGTCCTCCACATCGATGCTGAAGGTAGAGTACTTTTTCTTATCCAACCCAGACAGGTACTTAACCACACTTGCGGAATTGTTCACCAAGAAAGGATCCGAAAGCTTGAGTGAGCTCAAATGTCGCTGTAGAAATCCCGACACAACATGCTGCCAAGTGTTGCGCTCGGATATGATTGTCCTGAACGTTCAGGGAATGTAATTTCACACCGGCTCAAAAAAGTTGGGGCGAGATACGGGGCGGACGTGATTTTCATGGCAAAGAATAAGCTTTCAAGGATTTGTAGTGCTGTGCGAAAGAAGCTCGAGCCTGAGAGCAATCGTGCTGGAGCTGAGTGCTCGATAGCGCACAGACAGAAAACCAGGCTCACAGAGTGTAAGACGGGAGTCGTATACGAAGTCCCCCTCTCGTGTGGGAAGAAGTACATCGGCCAGACGGGTCGATGTATTAACGAGATGTTAGCAGAACATCGCAGGTCGTTGAAGGGCGCACCTTCCTCTAATCTCGCCCTGCACTGCAAAGAGTGCAAAGATTGCTTCCCACGATTGAACAAGACCAGCGTCTTGTTTAAACACAGGGATCAGGTTTGCAGGGAGTTGGTGGAAGCGTACCAGATCAAGGAATCAGATGACTGTGTAGCATCACCATCTGTAGGCCTCATTGATGGGGAGATACCTTTTTTGCGCAGTTTCTTTAGCGCAAGCAGGCGGTGTGGAGCGCTAGCTTGGCAGGAGTGTGCCTGTGAGTTCGCTGTTTGTTTGTTTTGTATCTTGTCTCTGACGATGCGGAGATTGCTTTCAGGTTGTGATCAGTGGCATCACGTTACATGTGCCAAGATGGTGTGTGATAGGGTTTGCGCTTTCGGGTTTTTAGCATGTTTTTCGCGGGATGAAGATGCATATATAGGCCTTTTTTCCTTGAAGAAAAAATCTGTTGATAGTCTGCGCTCGTGTCGTGCCTTCTTGTTCTCTGTCTTCGTTTCTTTGCGCAGTTAAACATGATACATACCCAGCTCCAGTGCGCCTTTGTTTGTCTCCGTAGCGACTACTTGCGCTTTGTGGAAATCCACGCCAGCCATGAAAATTTACATATTAGACCTCGCTACAGCATTATCCCAGCGCAGCGCGCCTTCGTTTCTTTGCGTTCTAACTTTTATGCAGCGCACCTTTGTTTGCTCGTTACTTTTGTTCTTTTCAGTCGTTTCCTGAATCCGTCCAAAGAGCCGGGCTAGGTGGATGATTATGGAACCACATGGCGATCGCACTGCATACAGCACGACTTTGGTCCCTGTGTTTTTAAATAAAAACATCAGATGTCGAAGGTCATGGTCGTGTCCGAGGATGGCTTCCACAGCTGGGGCCTAACCATAGGGACCGCACACGCTGTGTCGTCGTTGCCAAGTGGAGAGGCCCAAGATGGCTGTCATCCTTAATAAAGATCCCTTCTCGGGGCCGCTTTAGTGTTTCCTGGCAGATCACGCGCTTTCCACCCTGTGCACATGTTCTCATTTCCAATTAAAAAGGTCCTTCAAACCCTGCAGAAGGCTTGAATTAGCAACTGCTAATAACAAGATGTTGCATGGTACTTGAGAAACAATAGCGGCTACAATGACCAAGGTGAAGAAGGGCTGCGAGTTACACGGAAATAAAAAATGGTTGGGGGTGCCCCCATAACAAGCTGGAATGGTTGGACAGGACTCCTAGTTAATTGCATTTGGAAGAGAAAGACAAGGTTTAATTTTGCAGTGTAAGCTTGCTTCTCTTGACCCCATGAAAAAAAAAAGGATGCCTCTGGGAAACTATTTGCGGAATTTCCGCCCCCCGCCCCCCGATTCAGAAGGGGAAGGGGGGGGGGGGTGACGGCCTTTTCTTTGTCGGGCTCGGCGCGACGCACGATGGACAAGACGGCGAAAGGAAGGGGGCTGTCAGTGACGCATGTTCTGCGCTGTCATTAGGACGAGCTGCCCGGCTTCTCCGCGGCAGCTCCCCTTTGAACCCCCCGCCTGTTCAATCGGAGGCGGGCGACGGCGGGGTGGTGTTGAAAAGGAGCGCCCTTGGGGTCAAGTGCCCCCCCCATAGAGACAGAAACGGCCGAGCGCTTTGAATCTCGCGTATTGTTCGCGCCCGAACCGAACAAGACACGGCTGAGACCAATTTGAGTCAAACCAGGTCCAGATGTGGCGGTGGCCAGCCGGTTTACCGGCTTCGGGCTAAGCCGCGCGCGAGCAACGCGCAATTCCCCTGGAAGGTCAAGACAAGCGGTCATGCGGGCACAGCGAAAGCGCCTCGCGACAGACGATCTGGCGACACAGCTAATTGAATACAGCGGGAGCGGCCGATCGTCAGCGAAAATCAGTCGCACGTGTGCGCGCGATATGCAGATATGCAGCTAGTGGTGCTCTTGTAGCGTGTTTCGTCTTTGTTATTGTTTGCATAGGTCGTGATCGCTTATGCATCTTTTTCGAACCTCAAACGTAGTACTTGCCCAGAAGATGGCACGATCAAAAATGGCAGATGGCAAATGGGGCAAAAAGAGAACATTAAAAAAATAATCGCTTCACTAGCAAGAAGGACAGTGGTAAACCGGCACGATAAAGCGCAAGCTTCACGAAACCTGGTGAGAGGATCGGTGGTGAATCCTTCGATGTAGACGGCTCAAGTACAACTGGCTACGTCTCATCGAGTTTTCTCTTCCCTGCAGCTTCATGCAAGATGTTGCTGTGAACAACATATCTAATGCACGTGCAGCAGGGGATTCCTCCTTTCTGTTTCGTTCATACGCTTCGATCAGTGATTTGATGCTCCCCTGCTCCACGTGTTTTATAAATACTGTCGAAAATCGTACTCGAATATAACAACTTCGAATTCATCAATCAACACTATTCACAAATTAACGGCACAGCCACGGGTACAAGGATGGTCCACACCTACGTCAACATCTTCATGCATAGTAATAAGTAAATTTTTGAAAGATTGTCCCATTAAGCCCACCCTATACAAACGCTACTTGGATGACATCTTTTTAATTTGGACTGACACACCTCGTCCACCCCAACATATCTTTCACTTACACGTGCGCCCACACCACAATTAACTTCCTAGATGTTGAGATTTTGGTAAACGAAAGCTCACTCACCACCAGTAAACCGACGGACCGTCAACAATACGTACACTTCCAAAGCTGCCATCCTCGTCACTCTAAAACAAGCATCCCATACTCTCAGGCACATCGATCTAAAGGAATATGTTCCCAAGATGAAGACTTCGTAAAAAATTCCAAACGCATGCAAGAAGTCCTCATTAAGCAGCGATACCCGTCGCCATTGCCGACGATGCCATTCAAAGGACATCTAAACCCAACCGAGAGCAAATACTGGAGTGACGTCGATACAGCGAGCAAACAGACCATCAGGCAAATCTCGTACTCCCCTTCACCAGTAACCAGCCGCCTAACGTACGTAAACAAAATCTTCAAAAAAACATTTCAACATTCTCAAACAAAGCGAGCTAGCGCCTCGCCAAAATTTTCACTGCTCTCCCTCATGCAGTCTACAGACGACCGAAAAACATTCGAAACATTCTAATACACTCAGTCACATAAAGAGACGGTTTTGGGGTGTCCACCTTGTGGAAAAAGTAGGTTCCAGGTCTGCAAACACATTACAAACATCAAGCTGTGAAATAAGCACAGCTTCAGGATTCAAATGGAAAATTAATGACAACTCTGATTGGGATTTCTGCAACGTAATATACCTCCTAGGATGCAGTGTGTGCAGTACGCAGTACATTGGGCAGACCGTTAACTTTATACGAATTCGCTTTAATAACCACCGCGCGCACATTTTATCCCTACCTCCCCTTGTTAAAACACATATATTAATGAGAAAAACGACCCATTTGATGCAATTAAGTTAACAGTCCTACAGGGTGGGTTCCACAACAAAGAGATCTCGAGCAACGCGAGTCGTACTTTATTTACAAATTTAATAACAATTCCTCACGGCATTAATGAAAGTCCGGGTGTATTGACCTCCATCGCCCCTTGCAGAGCCAATGCTGACCTTAGGAATTCCGGCGCGACAAACCTCGGTCGTTTGTCGCCAGCGGCATCTTTTTCAAGCTTCGCTGCCCGCTTACACAAAGCTCTGAATTCACCCCCCACCCCTGTCTTGCCAGTTCGACGCACCACCTTGCCGAGCGGGGTGCAATTGAAGAACCAAGAACCCTTGATGGGCACAAAAGAAAAATACTAGAAAAAGGAGAAAGAAATAAAGAGAAAAAGAAAAACGCTTTGTCCCCTGCCGCCCAGCGAGCTTGCGCGGGAGGCCAGCCCGGGGGAAAAAAGGAATAACGAGGGGAGGGAGGGCATCCGGGCCCTCAAAGCAACAATAACAGACTTTGGCGGAGTCCCGGAGCAGATAAGAATCATAGATGCATGTACTGCCCGTGCCGCCGGCCAAAACGAGCAAACAAATAAACAATAAATTCAGACAGGGCAGGAGACGTTCCAGGAGCGTCTTCGGTACGAATAGTGAAGGCGGAATCAGCGGCGCAGTTAGCTTAACTACACACACGTGCACTGTGCATGAAACACACACACAAAGGAAAAAGAAAAAAGGCGGCAAAACATACGAGTTCGCGAAAGTGTCCTGTGGGGGGGTAAAGGTGAATGGCAGGAGCATTTAATCAAGGGTTCTTGGTTCTTCAATTGCACCCCGCTCGACAAGGTGGTACGTCGAACTGGGAAGACAGGGGTGGGGGATAAATTATGAGCTTTGTGTAAGCGGACGGGCAGCGAAGCTTGAAAAAGATGCCGCTGGCGGCAAACGACCGAGGTTTGACGCGCCGGCACTCCTAAGGTCAGCACTGGCTCTGAAAGGGGCGATGGAGGTCAATAAACCCGGACTTTCATTAATGCCGTGAGGAATTGTTACAAATTTGTAAATAAAGTACGACTCCCGTTGCTCTCTTTGTTGTGGAACCCACCCTGTAGGACTGTGAACTTAATTGCATCAAATGGGTCGTTTTTCTCATTAATATATGTGTTTTGACAAGGGGATGATGGGTAGGAATAAGATATTTACTTATGCAAGAGTGACTAGCTATGAGCAAAAATTTCCGTGTTTCAATTTTCAAAACTGCGAACTTTGACCGCAGCGTCCCGGACAAATAATTCCAACTCCCGACCGCGTTTTTAAATTCATTCTAAACGGGGTACGTGTTTACTGGTACCTGCAGTGGTCGGCTGCGCAACTATATATATAAGCTATCGCGTGCAGCTGTCATATTATAAAAGAAAATCCGCACAAAACAAAAATTACGCAGCAACGGGCTGTGGCGAATGATTGCGCGCAATATTTTTTCGCGGGTTAGTGCTAACGAACAGTTTTGTTTTAAATCACGAGAGTTGTATCAAAAGCCTTTATATGTCGTCATTAATTACGATAGGTACGACGACACAGTGAATAAGAGTTTATATAGACTGTCGTCCTTCAAAGACCCAATGCTTTTCTCCTCCAAAACGTCGTGCAGAAAAAAACCGGACCGCCAAATTTTGACACGGTTGTACGAAATTTCTGCACTAACGAAAGCTATGAGTGTAGTCTCCTGCATGTAGAGAATGTAGAATACAAGGAAAAATTATAATATGTATGCTCTAGGTCAGGTTCATAGTCCTACAGCACTCGATTGTAAATGCAGGCACTCGACGGAGCGCTGATAGACGGGCGTGGTCACCTGTAGGCGCATTTGCGTGGCTCTGCATGGATAGTACGTGTTTAACCTCTCAGGTCTGCAAAAGCTGTATCGGGTCCGCCAGGCAGTGGCGATTATAATAAATGCACAACGAAGCGCGCCGTTCCAGCGCACTAAAATAATACACCAGCAGTTCAAGGATATCATATATAATAAAAATATAGAAACGCGCATGCAGTGTGCTAAAGCGCGGCGCATCAGGTGCGCTTTTTGAACCCGCGCGCGCTGTCAAAAACGTGGGGAATTCCGAGAAAAACCTAGGGAAAAAATGTCTCTTCCCAACCGGACACGACGTCATTAAAAGTCACGTGACCATGACGTCACGTGACGTTTTAGGCGTGACGTCACATTTTGTTTGACCAATCAGCGTTTCCAGCCCACCTGCACCGAAACGCTTGTGCCGCGATTACCCAAATCGGCGCGTTGTCCTGAGTTGCTGCTGGCGTTGCAGTCTGTGAATAAAGCGATGTGCGGTGGCAATTCTTTTCTGCTTTTGAAGCGAAAATTTTAAGCTTCACTACGCGGATCAGAGCCGAGCTCGTGAGCAGAACTGCTGAGTTATGCGCATGCGCGAAAAACGAGTGACGTCACGCGCCGCGCAGGTGATCGCTCGGGATTCCTCCGCCGGCTGTTGAGGTGAGGGGACGGGCGTCCGCTGAGCTCCGTCGACTACGGGGGCTGCGCCGCACCCAGGGCCCTGGATGCGCACAAAACAAGCTGGAATCATCGACAAGAGTCTACCGAGCGCCGGCCTGGCCGAAATTATCAAGGTGGGAGCGGAATTTTTCCATCTTAAGAGCCGCACAAGTGCCGAGAGCCGAGGAGCCGCTAAGCCTAACGAGGCCTAGGAGCGAGAACAAAGACCGGACCCCCTCGACGGTCCTCCGGGGCGACTCCAACAGACATGGAGGTCGTAGAGGGGATTGAAATTGATCCTGAGGAGATGAAGATACCTGGACAATGGTTCAAAGCCAAGAAAAACGGAAAGATAATACCGGACGAGACTGAAGCCGGCGGCCACATGGCAGCGCCGGAACAGCGACGCAAGGATACGCGTGCGGGAAAGAAGCTCGCCGAAAAATCGGTGGAGAGGCAACGAATGAAGATTCCAAGCGACTACGAGAAAGTTATTATGAGACCGCAAGGAGGCCTGGAAAGACTGATGAAGTTCGGCGGCACCTACCTGGCTGATGCAATCAGCAGGGCGGCAGGCATAGGCGACGAAGGAGCTGGAGACATTATCACCTTCAACTTAAAACAACAGTCCGTGCTCATCGCAACGGGAGACGAAGGGAAAAGAAACCGCTACATGGCGGTGCGTGAAATCATCGTGGGGAAAGAAGCTATAAGCGTCAACGCATATATGGCGGTACCAGAAGACTGCGGGAGGGGTGTTATATACGACGCCCCCACTTTCTGGTCGGAAGAGGAGATTATGAGGATATGAACCCCCCCCCCCCCCCCCGGTTCTAGGGGTGAGAAGATTGGGCAAGGACTCAAAAGCGGTCCTCATCCTGTTCGAAAGCAAGGAGGTTCCGTGGTGGGTATTCCTCTCAGCGGCGCCAACCAGATGCGTACTTTACAAAAAAAGTACGAGGTCTGCTATGCATGCGGCCGCATGGGACACAGGCAAGACGTCTGCCCGGCCCCCGAGAACAAGAGATGTAGAGGCTGCGGGGAAGAAAACCCTCAGGATGGACATCAGTGCCAGATAAAATGTCAGCTCTGCGGCAAGGAGCACCTACTCGGAGACAAGAGATGCAAAGAAATATGTAGAACTCCGTTCATAGTCAAGGAAAGAACGTGGGAAAAGAAGAAAACCCAGGAGCAGCGAAAGCAGCAGCAGGAGCAAGAGGCAACAAAGAGCAAGGACCGCCGCAGGGACGACAGCTTCCAAAGGCTGGGCGAGAAGCAAGCGGATTCCGGAGAGGTTCCCTCGAAGGAACCCAGGAGATCGAGATCCAGGGACCCAAAGAACCCCTGGGGCAAGAAGAGAGACCAGAGCAGAGATCCGAGCAAGGACTCGAAACAAGTAAGCTTTGCAGAGGGGCAGTCCCAGGCCAAAGATGATAAAGATAAGGAGATAGAGCAACTTAAAAAGAGAATAGACGAGCTACAAAAACTCGTAAACAATCTTACACAGATGTTGCATGAGACAAAAGGGAAGCAGAGCGTTGCTCCCCCTCCCCTCACACAACCTGAGCAAGCGAAACAAGTGGTCCAACAGGTTGTCCCATCGGCACCCAGAGCGCAAAAAGATACGAGTGAGGCTATAGAAGTAACAGACCCACCTAGGAGGCCCCCGCTTAAACGTAAAGGGGGGGGGGATGAAGAAACGGACATATGGGTGGTACTAAAGAAGGAAGGGTGTGATAAAGATGAAGTGTGGCAAGTGCGCTGCACGCACTCGCGCGCATGGGGGAAAGGAAGACGACGAAGTAGGGGAATAAAGATCGGCTCGACCGTATGCTACGTGTACTGTTTCATTGCTAATTATCATTACTACAATACAACATATTTTGGCGACGAGGATGCTGTTTTGATTCGGGACCTTCACGTGGCCTGCTCACCATCCGTCATGAGCTTTTCTGGGCTTCAGCCACCACCACCCTTCCTGCCGACTCCTGGTCGTCCTGCCCTTCCATGGGAGCTGGCGTTCCGGAATTACATGTTGGCCTCTGGTGCCTCTACTCTGGGCGCGGACAGGCGGAAGGCCATCCTGCTGAATTGCCTCGGACTGGAAGGTCAGCGCATTTTTTATACATTGCCGCCGCCGTTGTCCACTCCAGCGCCTACAGCTGCGGCTTCGCACTGCGGTGACGAGGCGCCCCGCCTTGACGAATTTGATGCGGCGATATCCATCCTGTCGGAGCATTACAAATTGTCCGTGAATGTAATCGCCGCACGTCATCGCTTTCGCCGTCGAGTTCAGGCTCCAGGAGAGACAACCGATGAGTACGTCGCTGTCCTTCGCAGCCTTGTCGGCGACTGCGGGTTTGGGACCATGGCGGACGATATGATCAGGGACCAGCTGGTGGAGAAGACCTCGAGTTGCCATCTGCGTGAGCGCCTACTCATGGAAGGCTCCTCCTTGACTCTGTCGCGCGCCATGCTCCTTGCTCGACAGTGTGAGCAAGCTTCCCGGGAAGCCAGGGAATTGGCTGAGGAGGACGCTCCAGTACATCGTGTGAGATGCGAGCGCGGATCGAGACAAACACCACCTCAGGCCCATTGCTGCAAGTGCCAAAGTCAACCATCACAACCTGCTGCTGCAATACCAGAGCGCATGTGCTACCGCTGCGGTTCTAAAACTCACCTAGCGAACAACCCTGCATGCCGAGCCCGCAACCGCAAGTGTCGTCGGTGCGGCAAGGTGGGCCATTTCGACTCTCTCTGCAAGTCGTCCGACTGTCCTGTTCAAGTTCAGCAAGTTGCAGATACTGCTGACACATCGTCGATGCCGGATGGCTCCAGCAGTGCGTCTATTCTCAATGTTGAAAGTCAAAAAAACGAAATTTTCGCCTCAGTCCTGATTGAAGGCAATTTCATCCGCTTCCTGATTGACACCGGCTCATCTGTGTCAATTATTTCTGAAGATCTATACCACCGATTCTTCGCTAAATGTTTCCCGCTTAAAACAACTGCAGTTCAACTATTGGACTATTCTAAGTCTCGGATTATAGTCCAAGGGTGTTTTGTTGCCACAGCAAAGTTCCACGACCGTACCGCCTGCATCCTGTTGTACGTTGTCTCGGGAGCCACAACGCTGCTGGGCCTGGATTTCATTGCCGCTCTACAAATGAAGATCAAAGGTGCATCGTTGGAATGTCTTTCAATGACACCTGATACGCCTCTGTTACCTCCTGAGCTACGTCCACACTTCGAACATCTCTTCTCCAAGGAACTCGGAGTTGCTCGTGGCTACGTGCACAAAGTCAGAGTGCAGGATTCCGTTTCTCATGTTGCTTGCAAGCTCCGACGGCTGCCGTTTGCCATTCGTCAGCAGGTGTCCGAGGAACTCCAGAAGCTTGAAGCTCAAGACATCATTGAACGGGTCGACGCTTCCAAGTGGATTTCACCCATAGTCGTGGCTCGGAAAAAAGATGGCTCCATCCGAATGTGCGTCGATTTGCGTGAGCCGAACAAGGCTATTGTGGTCGACAGTTTTCCTTTGCCTCAAACGGAAGAACTTCTACATAGTTTGGCCGGGTACCTTGCCTCGGCTTACCATCAAGCACCACTTAGCCCTGAGAGTCGGGAATTGACCACATTCATTACCCATGATGGCCTCTTCCGCTTCAAACGAGTGTGTTTCGGCCTTGCTTCGGCGCCTTCGGCTTTTCAGAAGATGATGCACTTAATTTTAAAAGGGTGCAAAGGTGTCCTCTTCTACATCGACATCATAGTCCATGGCACCTCCCGACAGGAGCACCTGACCAACCTTCGTGCTGTTCTCGAGCGCCTGTCCCAAGCCGGACTCAAGCTCAACCACAAATGTGTCTTCGATGTTCCGAAGCTCACTTTCTTGGGGCATGTTGTCAGCGGTGAAGGACTGTTTCCGCTTTCTTCTGCCATCGAGGCGATTACGAAGGCTCCGACTCCATCTAACATCAGCGAGCTTCGCTCCCTCCTTGGACTTGCGGGTTTCTACTCCAAGTTTATCCCGCATTACTCCGACGTCGTTGAGCCTATGCGCGCCCTACTTCGAGGCAGCGACTCCGCCTTCACTTGGACTGCTGCTGCGGATTCAAGCTTCAAACTACTGAAGTCCATGTTGACGTCATGTGACGTGTTGCATTTTTTTGATCCTGCCCTTCCCGTGGTCGTAACGACTGACGCTTCCGGATATGGCCTTGGGGCAGTGCTTCAGCAAGACAACGGTCATTCCCTGCAAACTGTTGCGTTTGCCTCCCGTACCTTGACACCCCAAGAAAGAAAGTACTCTGTTGGTGAACGTGAGGCCCTAGCTTGCGTTTGAGCGTGCGAACGGTGGCACGTGTATTTGTGGGGCCGGCCTTTTGTTCTACGCACCGACCACAGTGCACTTGTCATTTTGCTGTCGAAGAAAGGAACGGGCCATCGGCCGTTGCGAATTTCACGTTGGTCGGCTCGCCTGTTGTGCTACAACTACACTGTAGAGTACCGCAAAGGCAATGACAACTCTGTTGCGGATGCTCTGTCTCGCCTTCCCTTACCGACCACATCGTGCAGTGAGCCCAGTGAGTTCGACGCCAGTGACGACGACTTCGTCTGCCTGCTATCGCCAGCCGTGACTCTACAAGAGCTTCAAGAGGCAACCATCAGCGACGCGGCAGTTGCTCAAGCCATTCAGTTTACATCGGCGACATGGCCGGACAAGAAATCCCTACCGGAGAACCTTAGGCCATACTATCTCCTGCGCTCGGAGCTGTCCGTCGTGCAAGGCGTCTTGTACCGAGGTGACAGGCTCGTCGTTCCCGAAAGTTTGCGACGACGCCTCATGGACATCGCGCACGAGTCACACCCCGGGATCAGCCGCACGAAAAGTCGACTGCGAGAGCTCTACTGGTGGCCGCGAATGGACGAGCACGTCGAAGAAATGGTACGGACATGCGTCGTGTGCCAGTCCTGTGACAAATCGGCTCGTCCGGTGGCAGCTCCTCTGCAACCTGTCGCCTTCCCGGAGAAACCTTGGGATAAGGTTGCCATTGATATCGTGGGGCCTTTCGACCAAGCTCCCAGTGGCTGCCGCTTCGCGATTACTCTCATGGATTATTACAGTAAGTGGCCAGAAGTTGTCTTCGCTGATGCCATCACAACTCAAACCGTTCAAGAATTCCTGCTTGGCCTCTTCGCTCGTGAGGGTTACCCTCAAGAGATTGTCTCTGACCACGGACCTCAATTTTCATCGATGGCCATGCAAACTTTCCTCCGCGAACGGGGGATACGCCATTGCTATTCTTCAGTGTACCATCCCCAAGCTAATGGACTCGTTGAACGATTCAATCGAGTGCTTAAGTCCTACATTCAGCTAGCTCTGTGCGAGCGACGCGACCTACGTACAGCGATTGTGGACTACCTCGGTGTCTACCGCTGTACGCCCCATGCCACGACAGGAATTGCACCAGCTGTCCTACTTCATGGCCGGTTGCCCCGCACAAGACTTAACGTCGTAGGACTGCCGGATCAGTCCTTCTCAATGGATCCGACAAAAGCGCTTAAGCTTTTGCGGCAGAGGCTTGACGAGAAACAAGCGCAATACAAGCTTTATGCGGACCAGCGGAGTGGCGCCCAGTGTCGTGACTTTCAGATTGGCCAGTACGTGCGTGTCCGCAAACAAAATGTGCGAGGCAAGCTGTCAGCTCGGTTTTCGGAGCCTCGGAAGGTTGTGGAGCAGCGTGGACCTGCTTCTTATCTGCTTGATGATGGGCGAGTGTGGCACTCGTCCAAGTTTTCTGCGGTTCGCCCAGAAGTAGTTCAGCAGCAACTGTCCTCCTCAGCTCCAGCGGCCCTTTCCGCTGATATTTCGCCGCCTATCGACGGCAACCGAATGCCGCCGCCCAGTCCACAGTCCGGAACCGTGGTCCAGGGTCCTTCTTCGGACGCGCCTTCAATCCCTATATGATGCCAGCCGTTCCGCCCGCTCCGGAATCGGCAGCCGCTCCTCAACCCTCGTGTAGTAAATCCACAGCGGCAACTGCGGCTTCACCTCCTGCGCCGCCTCGCCGAAGTACTCGCAAAAAGAAGCGGCCCGCATGGTTCAAAGACTATGACATCCGCTAGACATTTTGTTTTTTTTTTTTAAGTGCGGCGGAAATGTGATAAAGATGAAGTGTGGCAAGTGCGCTGCACGCACTCGCGCGCATTGGGGAAAGGAAGACGACGAAGTAGGGGAATAGAGATCGGCTCGACCGTATGCTACGTGTACTGTTTCATTGCTAATTATCATTACTACGATACAACAAAGGGGAAGCCCATAGAGCCGAGATGGCGGCAATTCGAACAGAACTACGCGAATTCATGACGCAGGTGTCGCTGCAATTCCAGAACATGAACCAGAGATTCGATCGAGAGTATGATGGCAGAACTTAACGGCCCAGAGAGCCGATATAACAACTCTGGTGGAAAAACAGAGGACCTATGAAGAGCGCCAGGCCACATGTGAGGAAGCATTAACTCAATTACAACATGGCCAGACGCACTAAACAGGAATCCATAATCTGGCAATGGAATTGCCGAGGGTTCCAACGCAAGCGAGCGCTGGTGCAACAGTACATAGAAACCCTGCAGGAGAAGCCGCTAGCAATAGCGTTGCAAGAAACTGGCAAAAAGATAACACTCCCGGGCTATCAAGCCTTTCATAGCGATCGGGGGGAAAAATCGCATGTAACAACGTTGGTTAAAAGAAACATTGCGACAATAGAACACGAAATTCACTCGAAAACGGTAGAAGGAGTCTTAGTGGAGATGATTACGGGTAGGAAACAGGAGCCCAGCCTCTTCCTACTAAACATCTACTCGAGGCCAAGACAACAAAAAGTAAGGTTCAGGGCCCTCTTTCGTGCAGCTTTGAAGGCTGCAGGTAGGAATCCCCTTGTTATAGTTGGAGATTTTAATGCGCACCATGAAGAATGGGGCTACAAGAAAAAGGATAGCAAAGGCAGACAGCTGTGGGAGGACATCCAAGAGCTAGGCCTCACGCTGCACACAGACTCTGGCTGCCCGACAAGGAAAGGAAATAGCGTAATGGCAGACACATCTCCTGATCTGACGCTCTCCAAAAACGCACCTGCGATTAGGTGGGAGAATACAGAGCAGGACTTAGGAAGCGACCATTACATAATAGCAACTACCCTGGAAACAGGACTTTCGGAAGATCGCTCTCAGCAAGCGAAGATCCCGAAATGGGAAAGGTTTAGGGAAATGCGGGAAGGTATCCCGGCGGAAGACATTACTGACATAGAATGCTGGACGAGCAAGCTTAAAAAGCATGTAGCTAAGGCAACAGTAACTTTAGAAGGACAGGACGCCCCAGCGATAGCCGACAGCAAGCTACTCCACATGTGGGAGGCAAAACGCGGGTTAGAACGCAGGCTTAAAATCAAAGGTGGAACCGGAACCTGAAAAGGAGGATAGCTAGACACAATAAAGAAATCGAGAGGTACGCCATGCAGCTATGTGAACATAATTGGTGCGGCGTATGCGATGATATGGAGAAAGGAATGAGTCTAGCCAAGACGTGGAATATCCTACGCCACCTGTTAGACCCAACTCAATCGAAAACTCAAACGAACATTAAGCTAAAGAAAACTAGACATGCCTACCAGGGGGAAGACAAGGATTTCATAAAGGAAATAGAACAGACCTATATAGGAAATATAACTTGCTCTGACTTGCCGGCTTATAAAGGTGTAGTAAGAGAGGAGCTCGACGCACCCATGGCGGAGGTTAGAGCGGAGTTAATCAGACTTAAAACAAAGTCCGCCCCAGGGCCGGATGGTATAACAAATAAGATACTTAGAAATTTAGATGACGAGTCCATCATTGCTCTCACAAAATACATGCAACAAGTATGGGAAAAAGGAAAGTTACCCAAACAATGGAAATAGGCCAGCATAATTTTAATCCCCAAGCCGGGCAAGCCACCCAAGCTGGAGAACCTCCGGCCAATATCCCTAACCTCATGCGTAGGAAAGTTGATGGAACATGTAGTTAAAACGAGATTAACTCGCTACATGCAGGATAACAGCTTATGGCCTGATGAGATGGTCGGATTCAGACCAAAGCTAAGCACTCAGGATGTAATGTTACGACTGAATCATGACATCATAGACTCCAGTTCTAGGGATGCAAAAGTAATTCTTGGGCTGGACCTCAAAAAAGCTTTCGACAATGTAAAGCACGAGGCGATCCTAGAGGAACTCCAAGCGATAGGAGCAGGACAAAAAACCTATGACTATATAAAGGACTTTCTGACAAATAGAACAGCAAAAATCAGATATCAAGACATAGAGTCGGGGGTAATTACGCTAGGGAGTAGAGGCACACCGCAAGGATCGGTCTTATCCCCGCTTCTATTTAACCTTGCTATGAGAGGTCTCCCGGAAAAGCTCAAAAAGATTGGCAACATACACTTTAGTATGTATGCTGATGACGTAAACATCTGGATCAATCAGGGCAGCGATGCCGAAATAGAGCATAAACTACAGGAGGCAGCGGACGTAGTGGTAAACTACGCAGCGAATAGAGGGCTAGCATGCTCACTAGAGAAATCCGCGCTTCTGGTGTATAATCCTAGGCACTTGAGATTCAGAGTAACAACTTCAACATCACGGTCGGAGGACAACCCGTGCCGATGGTGGATAGGATTAGAATATTAGGACTGCATATTCAGAGCGACGGATACAACGGGGAAACCCTGAAGAAGCTCGAGGGATATGCGGCGCAAGCCATAGGGATATTTAGAAGAATAGCACTCAAAGGACGAGGGCTCAGAGAGAAAAGCTTGATCAAGTTGGTGCAAGCATACATTATCAGCCGGATAAGCTATGCTACACCCTACTTGAAGATCCGATCCTCAGAACGGGATAAACTAGACACGATCATAAGGGGATGCTACAAACGGGCCCTAGGCCTGCCCATAAGCACCTCCACTGAAAGACTCCTAGACATGGGTATTCACAATACATGGAGAGAGATTGCTGAAGCCACGAGAACGGCGCAGCAAGACAGATTAAGCCAATCAAACACAGGAAGGGCGATTCTAAGCATGGTAGGACTCCAGACGGACAGGGGTATTCTAGTAAAGCGGGACATCCCAAGGCACATCAGAGAAAAGATCAGGGTAGATCCTTTACCCAGAAACATGCACCCTACATTTAACAAAGCAAAGAGGGGAAAGAGAGCTGAGGCGCTCACCAAACGCTTCGGCGAAATGAATGAGAAAGCAGTGGCCTACACGGATGCGGCTAGCGGGAAACTGGGAGCAGCGGTGGCAACGGTCATTAGTGGCCGGGGTACAGCTGTCTCTTCCGCAACCATACGCAGTCGAAATCCAGAGTCGGCTGAAGAAGTTGCAATAGCGCTCGCTTGCGTGGGAACGAAGGCACAATACATAATTAGCGATAGCAAGACTGCTATCCTAAATTATGCCCGAGGCAGAATAACTCAGGAAGCACTGCGAATCCTAGAGGGACGCAGAATAAATAGAAATATTAGTCTCGTTTGGACACCAGCCCACGAGGCAGTTCCAGGAAACGAGGCCGCAAACGCCCTGGCTCGAGATCTCTACTTCCGAGCCGCGGCAGGACCGCCCGATAGCAAGGAACTGGACGAGAGACTGATAAATTACACAGAAATAGTGGAAAATTACAAACTAAACAGGAGACTCTTTCCTCCCCCGGACAAAGAGCTCACTAACACAGAGGCTACGGCTTGGAGGAGACTACAGGCAAAAAATTTCATACACCCAGTGTGGGCATCACATGTCTTAAAAGATCAGGATATTGATAAGTGTAGGAAGTGTGGGGAGAGGGGGACCCTCGACCATGTGATTTGGGAATGTGCGTATTCTCCAGGGTTCCGAGAGAACATAGACAGTAGAGAGGCCTGGGAAACCCTTCTGCAAAGCACGGACCCCGTCGTGCAGAAGAAAGCGGTCCATCTGGCGATAGCTGCCGCGAGGAGTCAGAAGCTCCTTGCCTGTCTCTAGTCGCGGAGGTCCCGGCCCCTGCCCCTCGGCCTGTGTGCCGGAGGTAGGGAGTAGGGGGCCTCCATTCTGATGGCAAATAAAGGTTTATCATCATCATCATCATCATCATCATCAGGTGATCGCTCCTCGCCGCCAACTCCGTCGCCTGACCTTTTGGCGCAGCCGCGCGCTACTGCACATGTGCGTCATGTGCATGCGCAAGGAGGCTATATAATGCGCTTGCCAGAGAATAGGCATGCGCACTCGACATGGAAAGGAAGGGGAGTGCGGCTGCTGCTAGACTACGCAGAAAAGCTGAGAAACTAAATTCGTCCGATCCAGAAGTACTCGCTTAGGAGTTGGCTGCACAACAGCGAAAAAATGATAAAGCCAAAGCTAAACGCGCAACCGAAACGCCTGAACAACGGGAAATACGCCGTGCTAAACGACGTCGGAAAGAAGCCGAACAGCGTGTCTTGGCCGCATCTTCAGTCAGCAGCAGCCAAGCGAGTGAGGAAGCGGAAACAAGAGTCAGAAGAGGAAAATCCCGGGCCAAGACTCGCCGTTACAACGACCACGTGGTACGACTTAGTGAAAGTGCGAGTGCGACTCATTCGGCCTATAGATAAACAATGTACACAATACCAGCTAAGCTACGAAGCATACATAACCATGACGTCAGACCAAGCATAAATGAAGCTTTTTGCTTGTATATCCAGACTTAACCATGCAGAGCTAAGCCACTGCCTAATTTTTTGAGGTCCTTTTACGGGGGTACCCGAATTGCTGACAGCGAGATTCGTGGCAGTTGCATTGAAAATTAGCACAACGCCGTGCTCATCTTAATTAAGGTACGAAACAGCGCAACTAACACGAAGGACCAGAAAAAGAAAAATACACGGACACGCGTTGACTTACAACTGCCTGTTTTAATCGGAAAACCACATATTTATAATCTCTAATCGCCGCGTCAGAGCCTCACGTCATCATCACAAACTACAACCTAAACAGAAAGAAAAATAATATTTGCTGAAACGTAAGCACCTACAGCTCCCACGTTGTTTCATCAGCCATATCTCGCGCTGATGGAACAACGTTCGTGGGAGCATGTAGGTGCTTACGTGAGCACCAATTCGCCCAACAAATGGTATTGTAGCCCCAAGCACGGCCGGTCTCGAGTAAAGCGCGCGCTTCCTTCGAGACCGGCCGTGCCCAAGTCGCCCGTAGCTGCCGTTCCCTAGCGGCAAAAGGCATGAACTAGAACATGCGCGTTAGAGCAATGCCAAGTGTGCAGGTCTGTAGTTCAGTAGGTTGGTTTGCATCGTGCAAGCATCTACTTTGGTGCAAGCAGCAAGTGTTGCCGCCGCTGTGTTTTTGCGTTCTTGCGTCTGCGTTCTTGCAGTTGCTGTTACCGATGGAGGGACAAAATGCACCACCCGCAGATTCACCTGTACGTGATAAGTATTATAGTGTCCTGTGTGCCAAGCCTCCTACAGTTGTGATAAGTGTACTAATGTGTTTGCCCGCCGTGGCCACTTTTTACAGCACCACGAGCAGAATCACGGGTTCTCTTCCTATTCAGGTGAGGAAGATGCACGTGTTTGTGGCGTCTTTTTCTTTTTGTGCATGCACGAAAAAATGTAAGCTTGTGTACAAACGCGAGTAGACTTGCGTTAGAGCGCTCGCGTAGTGTTCTGCGGAGGAAAAGGGTGCGAAATTTTAAAGCAGGCAGTGGTTTCACAGCAGCAGATTAAAGCGCTTCCACGTACCTACATGAACGACAGGTATGACGGTCGAGTCACCAGCATAGCAAATTCCAAGCTTCACCTTTCCTTCCGCAGCATAGCGTTCTTGACAAGTCGGCTCACGTCCGTACTGTATGTACTGTATGTACGTACCAGTGCATTGCAAATTATATCGCTGGTTAAAGTAAGGAACAAGCACAACAAATGCAGGATTTCCTGGTTTATTCGAACGAACGACGATATTCGCAGGCACAACCATTGAGTCTTCCACCAGAACAGCAGCAGAAGCGCAGGATGCATTAGAAAAAAAATAGCCTGAGAAATGCAAACGAAGGGGAAACATTGTGCACCTCAATGCCTGTGCTTATCTGCTGTGTATTGCTCTCTTCTCTGCAATTTTTAATGCACAACTTGGAGCAACAGTGCACCTCTTCTTTCCGCTTTGGCAAACATGCAGTATTTTCGAGGGTGAGAACTCTTACACAATGGAGCTACAAGCTTGCACATCTTCTTGCTAGGAAATAGTTCCCTCAACTGGCGAAAGCACCGTCCTCCAAGCTGAAGAAGACGTTCCTCAGCTTGGCTGGGTCATTCCATTGGTTAAATGCAGCGACATGTTCAAACTGGAGGAGCCAATCTTCCACGTCCTGCAGCTAAGTCCTGTGAAGGGACTTTGATAGCCGTGGGTTCTGGAGGGCGTAGTACGCAGTGCCTTGCATGACTGGTTGAGCGGTAGGCGCCGAGGTAGAGTCAAATGGCCTCAGCACAGGAGGCAGTCGGCCAGGCGTCGAGGTAGTCTCCAATAGCCCATGCTCAGGGGCAGTCCAAGATTTCGGCTACTGACCCGGCCTGGGGTCCTCGGTGTTAGGAGGGGTGTGCGACATATTCCAGAGCGATTTACCCAGCATCTCCACCACAAAATGTCACAAATTGGTCGCAAAACCAAAAGGGCTAGGCACAGGCCGCAAGCAGTGAAGCAGTGTCCCAGCTGCAAGAGCACGCACATCTCTGACTTCTTTGTCCTCAAGGCGCCGCCCGGGGACACCTGGCGGCATTATCAAATGACCGACAAATTTTGATTTCAATGTATTGCGTAACTTTTTTATACTTTTACTTGGGATTTTGAAGGGGATATGTTTGTGTTTGATATATCTGTGCTCAACTGTACAATAGAATCTCAGTGATACGAACACGGTTGATAAGAGTTTTGTGATTATACAAATTCGTAAAATTTTCTTACTGGAGCGCATGTGCCCTGAAGCATTTGTGCTGAAGCTAACAAGCCATCTTGAAAATTAATAACACTGTCACCATGTGCGATTTACATGTACCTTTGTTTAAAGTGAAAAAGTTCCTTCTCTGCTGTTTCTTTTTTGTTTTGCACTTTTTCGTATGTATGTGAACCCGATCCTGTTATGGCCTCAAAGTGAGGCCAACAGTATGTAATAAATAAATAAATTCTGCACCATGTGTGGAATCCCGGGTGTTCCCAACTCCATCCTGTGCCACTACAAATGATATGAATGCACGAGTTGCGACCACACTCTCAAGCACGAAGTGCTGTCTATGCATACATCACCAACGCCGCATTTGCCAACCGTGCGGAGAGCACCACGAGAGTGAATGGCGGTGCGCAACGCGTGCATTACAATGCGCATCAGACGTCGCGATTGCCAGTCGCGCTGTAAGCACCGCGAGTAACGAGCTGTGGCCGCTTGACTGGAAATAAATTCCATCAGCTATTAACAGATCTGTGCTAATAATGCATTTCGTATGCTTGTGCATACAAATTTTGTTCGCTTGAATGGTACGAATTTTTTCACGACCTCGTGAGATTTGTATCACCGAGATTCTACTGTAGTTGTTCTTGAAGTTGACCACTGAGAACACCGCTCGTTAGGCTAGTCACAAAGGAATATGCAATTCTAAGTTGAGTTGAAAGACGTGTCTTATTCTGCTTGAGTTGGATGTTAATTTGAAACTAGCACACAGTTCTTAACTGGTGTAGTTTAGAAAGGCCTTCGTAGCTTTTTACAATACCTGTTCTATAGATATGCAGTGATAAATGGATGGATGAAGAGAGATTTTCACAGCTGTGGTACTTGCACAGATTTGTTGCCCAGTCTAACTGACTGGGAATGGATAAAGGTCTTTCTTTCTGCTTCCTATGTTCTGTTGGGGACTCACTAACTGGAGCAGGCTGAAGGTGGTTTACACTGCCACCAGGACAAGGTTCCGTGGTGTAAATTGTTATTGCATGATTTCTTGTATTTATGTAGTCTACTTGAGTACACCTGTACATGCAGGTACTGATTTAGAGAGCATGCTGCCCTTGTGATGAAAGTGCCGCTCTTCGCATTAATGTGGCCGAAGTGTTTAGCAGGCTGCACATATTCTATCTTTCTGGTTGACAGTATTTGAGAATAGCAGTTTAGAGCTGAGTTAAAAAAGATAACTACCACAAGAACTGGGTGATGTGGCATCTGACCTTGCCACTCATGACGTGTTTATTCGGCATAGTGAGTTATTTTTGTCAGGCTTACCCTGTGCACAGTCCACACGGCTTGTGTGCAGCTCAAAGTGGGGCAGGCTAAAAAGCATTTGTTGGTTGTGCTTTCAGGATTGGAAGTCATTCTGGCATCCTTTTGTTTTTGCAGAATCCATTGTAACTGAACATTTTGTGTGTGACGTCTGCAGCGTAACAGTGTGCTCTCTCCCCCAGCTCATGCAGGTGAGATGGCATTGTCACTTTTATTAGCTTTGGTAGCCATCCTTAGGTCAGCCGTACGGCCGGCAGTTAATCTGCCTGAACTTTGGCAGCGAACTTTGCTTTCAGCAGATGTTAAATGAACCGGAGATTCCTTTGGTTCGGAAGTGCTTATGATTGATGTAGTTAACACATAATTATTCTAGTATTTTGGTGCTTAGAATTACGAGAAAACAGACACGAGTAAGTGGAGACAGGTACGTGTAGCACATTTCTACCAACTAAAGTTTTTATTCAACTGCAGTGAAACTCTGGCTGACTAAAGTGTATAGCGCTCACAAAATACATGCGGAATTCCATGGAAAGTGGCACCCATCACGTAAACTTCTGTGCGCGACTGGCACCCAAACACACAACAGCCGGCCATCGTAATGCCTTTACTGTAAATTAACGTACCTACTATACATGCACGCATGCTCTGAGCTCAACACGTCTGAAGTACATGCAGAGAAGTTCTGTTTTCTCGCATGCCCTTCACAGTACTTTCACATGCTAGCAGCCTTGCACGGCCTTGGCTCACACAGTGCGGGCTTGCTGGCCTTCATTGCAGTAAGAGGGTGCCAGGAATAAGTGTTAAGAGGAGGAGAAAGGTTGCATCCCTTCCCTATAGCAATGATGCTCCCATGAGTGCCCATTGAACTTGTGCTGCGCAAGTCAAAATCTGAGCAGTCACTTTCACAAAAGTGCGACATGTTTTCATTTTTGGAAAAGACGTGGCACTACAAATACATGCACAAAAAGACGAAGAGACGAAGGATAGGCGCCTGTCCTTCGTCTCCTCGCCTTTTTGTGCATGTACTTTTCTCCATGCCTGTCCTTCGTCTCTTTGTCTTTTTGTGCGTGTAGTACTTGTAGCGCCATGTCTTTTTCAAAAACACAAAACCAACTTGCCCGGCAACGTATGTTACTGAAGTGTTGTGTCAGCTGGGATCACTGGATGCACTCTTGAACACTGCTCTCGTCGCCGCTCATGATTTATTGTTAATTTATGTGAAACCTTTTCTTGGTTTGGCTTAATTCTAAAGTAGCACTGCACTAGCCATTCAGTAGTCACAGTAGCAAACTTGTTATACTACACTGAGCTGTGGCAAGGCCTTCATTGCATGGCATTTACAAATTCAAGTGTTTCCGTGGGGGTAATGTCAGGGCATTGAAAAACATTAGCTGATGATTACGCTTTTCGGTAATGCGATTTTTGAGCGCAGCTGCTATGGTACTTGAATCTTAGGTGACCACATACAGTACACACAGTGCTGAACGGAGACAGCTCGGGGTTTCGGCTTGTGCAGCGCACGCAGCGAGCATGAAATTTCGGGAAGCGGGCGGCAGAGCTGAGAAAGGGAGTGGGCGGCGCAGCTCACGTCAAGCTGCGCGTCCCTCCCCCGTACTTCTCTAAAGGGCTCGAGGCATCTCGAACCATTTGTGCGTGCCGCTTTGCCAAGATCGCGGAGAGAGGAGGATCAGAGCCGTGAGCCGGGATGCACATGCAGGAGTGCATAAAACCCAGTGATCTTCAAAGTAGCAGCATTCTCCTCCACTCCTGCACTTTCCCCCTCAATTATCCTTGCCCACCAGCTTTGTGCGCTGCACACACCACACTTTGATGGCCATCGCCCGGCCCAATGTGTTCGCTGGCACCTGGGAGCTTGCCTAAGTTTGCGTTTTTTTTCCCACTCTATTATTAAACATAACCACTAGAAAGTGATGCGACATGTTTGACTACCACGAGCCACATTTATCACCTTCTCGTTTGAGCAACAAAAGCGCTGAACGTGAGCGCTTGTGGCATGAACAATCACAGCGTACTGTATTGCCCACATTGGCTTTGATATTCTGATACCTTCCTCCTCAGTAGGGCAGACTTCTTATTAGCATAAGATTTGCATTAAATTTGCATGTTCTTCAGTATTTTTCAGCACACTGACGCTATGTTAAATGCAGACTTCACCTAGTACAGCATTTTCGCGGAAATACTGTTGTGACGCTGTTCTTTTGCATTCAAGCGAGGTAAAGATTGCGGTAATTTATTTAAATATGTCATTTCACGAGTTGAAGTTTTAGAAGCAAGATAGCGTCTGCGAAAATGCTGGGACATTTTATTTAATGCACATTATGCATTTGTTTTAGCAAGTTTCAGTCTGGAAAAGCTTGGCACCTCGGAGTGCACATGCAGTGGCTTATTGCCTTGTCAATGCAAATTTCACCGCTGCGTGAAAGAGATTTTTTTTTCTATTTTTTTTTCATGGTCTCAAGAGAGAGAATTTTATTGGCTACTGTAGAAGTGAACCTGGCCGATGGATAGGCTTCAAATTTCTGGATGATTGTTGATGCCAATGGATAAATAGATCAAGTGGTGGCAAGATGATCTTCTCTCGATGACTTATCTAGACTACTCGCTCAAAGGCATTTAAGGAATGCTTCGAACACCTGTGCTGAATCAATATTCAGCACTGTAAAGCATGACCATGAATGATGTAGTCACTCTATGACGGAGTCAGCTTCAGGGAAAAAATCTGTACTGTTTTATAAACTATGGAGATAAATACTCATGTTATTTTGAAAACACAATTCAGTGCACATTGTAATCATTTCGTTTATGGCGAGTCAAAGCTCGCCCAAAGGCATTTTTTCTCTCACTTTCATCCTTCACTGCACTTTCCGTTTGCTCCCTTTCATCCTCTGCAATGCTCCTCATTTACTTGGTTACGCCACGGGACAACGGCGACGTCGCTGCCCAAATTTCTGCCCATTGCACACAGTGCACTCTGGCCAGGGCATTTCCGAATTAATATCAACCAGGATCATGTATCAATGTCCTTCAGTTAATGTAACTCTTATTGCCTTATTTTGTTTTTGTTACTGTTGTTACAGCACCTGACTGGCAAGCGGCATAAGGCGTTGGTCACTGCCTTGAAGCTGGCTGTTATGGTAAGCTTTGTTGTCCTTCAGCCTTTGTTTTTGTCTTTTTCTGATGAAGCCAAGTCTTCTTGCCACATATTGAACAATGGGTGGAATGTTAAAGGGACCCTGAAATGATTTTGATAGGCATGTTGTAGTGCGACAGATCTGTAGAGGTGGTCTTTATGGCCATTCGAGTCAAATTTGAAAGCTCTGCATGAACACTATGAATTATAAATAATTTTTAAAAATAGCTGTTGCAGTAGCTCTTAACTGATTAGGGCGCACTGCAGGCTGGCTCTTCTGCCCACTGACATCATCAGGGTAGGGGACACAGGGTGAGGTGTGTCGCCCTAATCGGTGCTGCTACAGCGATTTTTAAAAATTAGTTCTAAATGATAAGGTCCACGCATGGCTTTCAAATTTGACTCGAATAACCACAAAAACCTCCTCTACAGATCTGTTGCACTAAAATTTGCGCATATAAATCATTTCAGAGTCCTTTTAGCTGATATATGCTTAATCACCTTCATGTAGTTTGTGTTGTTTTAGCATGTAAGTACAGTTGGTGAGGAAATAAAACATTGCCTTTTTAGGCTTTGGCAATAAACTGTTGTTGTCGGCCATAAGCCAGTTATATCTTCCAGGCACAATGTTGTTCAGCATGTTGAACACTGGGAAGATGCATGTGAAGCTATGGTTCCTTTTATGTCATGAGTTCTGTTTTGGACATAAAGACTGGTGTAATGTCTGCCTGCTGTTGTTGAGTTGGTGGTAGTTTTTGCTTCTTCGCTGCGTCATGTGGTTTGCCAATGCGCTCGGGTATTAAGACAGTGCTTGGCATGTCCGTTTTGTGCCCACGAGAATGCTTGTCCAACTCTGTGTTTGTAGCAGCTCTCTTCTAGCATTGAAAAAAAAATGGTAGGGAGGGGGGGGGGGGCAGTGCAATGCAGTGCTAAGTGCAAAATACTTCAATGAGTGCATTGCTAAGCTAAAAATACAAGAACAGCCTGTGTTACAAGGCATGCAAGCTTTTGGGAACAGTGTGGCAGTGTGCTAGCTGCAGTACCTATGCTGAAACCAGTCAAGGAGAAGCTGTTGAATGTGCTCCATCAGATCCATGTGGGTTCGTATTCGGCATGCTAAGTGTAGCCTCGATAGCAGTGCTGAGTCGTTAGGTAATGAAATGATGCAATTTGGTTGGTACTCAGTGTGTTGAAAAAATAGTCCAAGTAATACCATATTTACTTTTAAATAATGCGACAACAAATATAATGCGAGGGGGGACTTTGCGCTCATAAGAAAGGAACAAAATTATTACGATAGAACTCTGAGGGCAACCATAGTCAAGGGTGCAAAAGAAAAAAAATGGAGACTACATGCGAAAATTTGAAACACAAGTACCTGTGGGTGGTTTATTCATTGTCACTATTTAGTACCTTATCGCTGTCCACAAACACAATTGTCTTCTGTGCTGTCAATGCTGTTTGGCAGGCAGCTCTAAAGAAATGCATGCGACACAGTGGAGCGCTGCAGTGCCTCCCACGCATTGGATGTCCACTTTGTGACCATTGAGGCTGATGCGCACTTCGTGCTTCCTACCAGAGTCGGTTCCCTGCTGTTGCTTGTGATCCACTCATATCCTTTCGGACAGGATTCTTGAATGGATTGTTTATGCACATATCCAGTGCCTGCAACCGTGATGTCATGGCACCAGGCATGAGGACAAGGTTGGAATTACATTTGCCGACCGCACCCTTGACATTGTCTGTCAGATGTCCTCTGAACACGTCAAGCACAAGCATCAATGGGAGATCTGCGCCTGGTTTTTGGACCACATGACACCAAGCCAGACCAGCATCATTGCAGAATGCATCCAACCTTTTGGTTCCCCCTGATGTAAATACAGCTGGGGAAGACCTTGTTTTTCGGAATTGTTTTCCTTTGGATATGACAAACGGCGGCAGCTTGTGTCTGTCAGCTGTGCATGTGAGCATGACAGTTAATCTCTTCTCATTTCCTGTTGTGCGAACTCGCACCTCTTTGCTGCCGTGTGCTTCTACTACATAGCTTGGTGGAGAATCCAAAAAGATTAGAGTTTCGTCGGCATTTCCATACTGACCTATGAGGTAGTTTATCCTCGTTCAGTTCCGGTAAGTGTCTGTCAAATCGATGTCTTCTGGGGAAGCGAAAATTCAGCGCGCTGCATGGACTTTTGCACTGCGCAGCAAGCTTTAAAAACTTGGAGGCAAGTCAGCTTCACGTTCGAGTTCTCTTGCCTTTAGCTGAAGAAGTTCAGCATTCGCAGACAAACACTGGTCGTGACGCTTGAGCACAAATGTGGACAGCTTCACTTCCAGCCAGTGTTGATGACCTTGTGCTGGTCTATGAAAGGCCTTGCGAGTAGGTGCTGCACGGAAGATGGTGCCACGATTCTTCCGCCACCCACGAATCATCGACTCGTTCAGTCCAAGACGCCATGCCGCTGGTGGATTCCGTTGGTGAATTGCTGATTTTTTCTGACAGCAGAATTTCCTTCCTCGTGAACAGCGCAGTGTACTGCATCCTCTTCTCTATTTCAAAAGTACTACCAGGCACTGGCCGAATACAATACGAAGTGCCTCATAGGCCTAATGCATCCGGAGCCGTTGTCACTGCAAAGCCTACTGCCACTGCTGTGCTGTTGCCAGTTTGCTGCACAGTGCCACATGTTTTGCTCTTAAAAGCCCTTCGCCCTATTTTCCCCTTTCCTACTCCTTATGGTTCTTTCACTTGGTTCTTTCCTGTCTTCTCTCTCTCAGCAGCCGCGCCTGCCCATCCTTTACACTTTCATGGCTTCTCCCTGCCTCGTCCGCTCTCGTACTACGGCTCCGAGGTTGGCGAAAAGTTGCAGTCTCCTCGCAGCTTGCGAGCTTGGTGGTAGAAGCATCTTGATGAGCAGTGAAATAAAAAATCTTATATTCGTGCCTTGGTTCCAAATATGATGTGAGATGCGTTCTCAAAAATATGATTCCCAGAAAACATTCGCCTTACAATATGTAAATACGTTTTTTTATTAATTTTAATAATTTTTGTTAAGTCTGCGGATGCAGGAAGGGAATTGCCGCTCGCTTTTACTTGTTGTACTAGGTTGCCATCTTTTGTCTTGATGTTTTTTTTTAATGAAGTGACTTGTCTTTTGTCATAATTTCTTTGTTATTAAAACGCAGAAAGTAAGCAAGGCATGTTGAGAATGAAGCCAGTCTAATACCCCTGCCACACAGGCACTTTCGATCTAGGTGGAACTTAATCAGCATCAAGGTTTTATAGTGCGGTCGGAGCATCTCGTGCTACAGAGGCATTTTCAGTGCTCATTGAGAGGTTGCCTTCATGTATGTTGGGTGGAGCCAAATGTTCTGCCGACACCCGTAGCATGCTGATGTCCGGCACCACAGTGCAGCCAAGACTAGTGCATGCAATGCATCTGAGATTTTGATGTACAACCACGGCCAGTGCGTTGAGTTTCTGGCACCGCAAATCATCAAGCTGGTCCAGCCAGCACTCGATCAGGACAGAAGTTTTGCTCTCACTCCATATTTTACGTGTCTGTGAAGGTTGCGATTCATTAAATTCTTTTTCTTTGCCGACATACTTTGTCAGCTGTGCGAGAAGACTGGAGGTGGAGTGTGGTGTTGACATGATTTATAAATATGCCTTCGTGTAAGGAGGCATAGTGCCCTAAAATGTTCTGTCATGCCTTTTAATCAATTTATGCGTTAACATTGATGGTTTTATTTTATTAACTTGCTTTTCTTTCTGTAGTTATGTGGAGGCAAGAGTTTCAACGCCCGCTTTCGATTGTGCTTGGAAACCTCAATTGCGCTTGTGGAATCGGGATCGAGGCAAGCAGGATTGGGCTAGACTGCACTTGAAAGTGACTGTGTGGCAGTCTCTGATCTGCATTGAGTTCAATGAGCATAGACTCAATGAGGATTGAAAGTGCCTGTGTGACAGGGTATAATGGTACAGGTAATTGAGCTCAAGATAAATTGAGCATAGTGCAGTAAACATTGGTTGCGATGTTGCAGATTAAATATGTATATTTTATTTATAGCTGCCATATATATCGTTGACTGCTACGGACGGTATTGTCACAATAGCATGTTGGCATGCTTCTTTTTATCCTCTTTGCAGAGACTTCCTCCAAACCTGAGACCTCCTCAATTAAGGATGCTGCCTCAAAAAAACGGTATTGTCCTGTGTTGGGGAGTTCCCAAACTGACTTACCTATATTATAGGCATCGTAGACCTGTTATGTTAAATATTCTGCCATGGGATATGTCAGTACTGCTTTTTTTTTAACATTTGCACAGATTTCTTGTGAAACATTACTATGCAAAGCACTATAGCTAACCAGAGCACCTTCTCTGCTCGTTGGTGACCAGTATAGCAGCTTGGACTGTCTCCGAGCACAGTACGTGCTCCGAAAAAATTATGTACAGCCAAACTGTTTCAAATGAACACAAAAATTCATAAAATAGATTGATATAGTTTGAATTCGTAATAGAGAATTTTGTTGAAAATGCACACAAGAGAAGCGAAATTTATTCAGTGAAGGAACAGCAACTCAATCTCCCCTTACTAAAGAGTAGAAAGAGAACATTTCCGAAGTTTGGCTTGATGGTGTTTCACGTACCAAAGCGACTCAGGCTATGAGTTTTGGTGCCATTTCGAAGTCTCTTGCGGCAATTCCGGAGACCACGAAAAGCCGAGTGCCAAATGCCAGTTAGGTTGGCTTCCCTGCACAGCACTACCAGCATGTAGTGGCGGCAGGTCAAATGCTAGCTACGGTGGCCTCCACCCATTACTGGGTTGTCGCGTGAAAAACGAGGCACCAGAATGAAAGCTATCGCCGTTTTCACTACATCCGTGAAAGCTGACATGAGCACAGGATGGTAACACTGGCCACTGTCCGTGCTACCAACTAGCCTTCAAGCAAAGGCTGCTAAATTACCAATTACTGCAGTGTTTAAAATCAGTCATTTAATAGGCTGTACGAAACAAGCCAGAGGCATCAAAATTGTTTAGCTTACAATATCATCTTGTGATTAGCTTCTTGTTTAAATAACAAGAAAAGCTTTAACAACGGTCTATTTTTTGTCACGGAGAAATTCTGTTCGGCCATTTTGAATTGTTGAAGTTGTATCTGACTATAGAAGGCTACAACCGACCATGCCTCTGGATCCGGGCCACTATCAGTAGATACAAGAGTCGCAAACATGGGCTGACTGCCTGGCTACCAACTATTCACGCTGCTTATGCGGTGCTGTTGACAGGTGCAAAGGAAAGATAGTTTAATGATAACCGTGCGAACCGTGGTACAAGCACTTGATGCGCCACCCCCTGTCACTTGTGTAGTGAGGCAAATCCTGCCACCTGCCCTTCAAGCAGGCACAGCTTGACGTTGAGCAGTTGAATATATCCATTTTATGGCCAACCGCGATCAGTGTATAAAGAATTGCATGCGTTTCTTAAAAATATTTAGGAACAGTTCGATATAGTCAATAATTCGTAACGTCCATGTTCGATGTAGCAAGGTTTGACTTCATTAGACTCGTCTGTTTTGTGCAAAAAGAATACAGGAACAGGTGTGATTTATGCTGCATTTGACAACTCTTGCGACAGACATTCAGCATTGTGATAACAAAAAAGATGAAAAAAAAAAAGCCTCCCCCCCTTTACATATGCACACACATGCGCACACTCTCTCTACAGTAATATTAGGGCTATAGACTGTTTCTCCGGCATAGTTAGGGGCAAATGCTGCTTTTTTTTTTGCCTAAGATACTGTCAAAACAAAGCGGTAGCTAGTACCACTGTTTGTTATCAACTTCCAGTAAGTTTTGTTTACATTAAATAGTTAGTGCCGCCACGTTCATCTTCATCTTGAACTCATGCCAGCTTTTGCTTACCAAAGCCGCCGGTGTGGCTCAGTGGTTATGGTGCTCGGCTGCTGACCTTGAAAGACATGGGTGTGATCCTGGCCACGGCGATCGCATTTCGATGGAGGCAAAATGCTAGAGGCCCTTTACTGTGCGATGTCAGTGCACGTTAAAGCACCCCACGTGATGAACGTATCTGGTGTCCCTCATAGTCTAAGTCACTTTGCTATGTTAAACTCCATAAACCAAACCGTCATCTGCTTACCCCAGCTTTTGATAGTGTTCATCTTTAAATTATCAGAAGTGTTGCAACCTTGTATGTAAGATTTAAGGTGTAGTTTTGAGTGTGAAACAATATTCATAATAAATCATTTGATTATTATTGTGCATGTGCTATTTTCAAAAAAATTTTCCAATTATCACTGCCATCCTACGCAGATGTCTTTAGGTGCTGCCACGTGACAGTGACACATAGATTGTTAGCCTGGATAGTTTTTTTTTTTTTGTTGTTGCAAACACATTTAAGTTATGTGACAGGGGTGTAACAGCTGCTTACTACTGTATAATCTCATCTAAAGGCCGCATCCCCTGTTTTGGACTAGATACCCTATAAACTCCTGTAATGGCCGCACTTTTTTTTTAATTCAGGTGTGAGTTTTGAAGGTGCAGCCCATACACAAATAAAAAAAAATGTAAAACCATTTTTTTCTCACTTACCTAGTCAGCAACAGTGCGGCCTTTACAGGAGATTATATGGTATACAGTAATCCCTCGTTATAACGAAGTCAGTGGGACGGCGAAAAATTCGTTATGAGCGGTAATTCGATATAAGTGACCACCCGAGAAAATCTAAAGCAGTCGAGCTTTAATTGCGCCGCAACAGTGAAGAACTCAAAATACAATGCATTCAGTGAAGCAAAACATTATTCAGGTGCAAAAAAGGCAGTGAGCTTTGGCTGTTTCACTGTTTCAAGTTCTTACCGGGCGCGTGCAACCCCTGCTCTAATCTGACCAAGCATTGCACGAAGCCGCGGTCTCCGCCCATGCATTCTTTCTACCTTCGGGGAATTTTGAATCGCGAAGGCAGAGACCGCTTTCATGTATGGGGAGGGGTCACGGAGATGCCGTGGCTCGAGCCTGAGGTTGTGTTTGTTGTGCTCAAAAAACGATAGCCGTTCATTGTAGGTACGCAGTGCGATCGTGAAAACTGAACTGCATTGCAGTAGGGGCTTCGCATGATTACGCACAGTTTTTTTTTCCTGAGGAGTACAGCTGCGAAGTTTGCAATTGAGTTTTTCAGCGCACCGTTGTCGACGACGCTGTGCTAATTCTACGGTTCGAGTGCCAGCGTTCACGCAGCGTTGCGTCCGCGCCGTTGACAGATGTCTAGGAACAGAATTCAATGAATAGAATTCACGGGGAAACACCGTGGTTGCGTTGACTTGCCATGTTGACAGCCTAACTCGCTGCTGGCGCCGCTCGGCTTTTTCGTGTTTTTTCGATAAGTTATCGGTCGGTTTGCCCCGTCAAAAGTGCAACGAAGCTAGGGGTGGTGTTTTATTGCGATGCAGGCCGATCATGATGAGCGGCAAGCAAATTTCTAGACCGGCTTCCCCAAAGTCGCCTTCCCAATTTGTTAACATAGCTCCTTGCGTCAAACACGGCAAAGGGCGTGCGACCAGTCAGCAACCCGACGACACCGTTGTTCACGCTTGCTAGTGCGACCAGCGGGTCGCTTTCTCGTTTGAAGTGATAACTCTCGGGAATGACGTTGTTTGCGCGCTTTCGAGAGTTTCGTCTGCTTTGGTCGTGAAACGGTTAGGTTTAGCGACGACTACGTCAGCCAGGGAGCAGCTCAGTTCGCTGCCGAAGCTCATCTTGCTCGCGGCTTGCAAGTGTGAATGGGCTCATAATCGGGGGTACACTTCTTTTGTGCTTTTTGGCATGTTTCAGCGCCAGAAATGTTCTTCAGAGCTGTACAATTTTGCTCACCGAGCACACCCCTTGGAATGCTACGGCGCAAGTCTGCCCGCGGTTTTTTCGCCACTTTTCAGAATCCAAGAGACCGCGGTTTTCTGGCATCGCAAAGTGTCACGAAAATTTTATTTTCATTTGGATTCTATCATGGGGGACACCAGCGATGCAACTGCGACCGATTCGGGCGCTCTTCCGTTCGCATCCGCTGTAAACAGCTAGGGGCACTCGGCACTCGCTTGGTACCTGTTACTAGGCAGGTCATCGGTCATAGGTTTGGTACTTTTGTGGCCTGTTCTGTGCCTGCCTGAGAGTAACTCGTCAGCGGTATTAATTTGTCACTGCATGCGTAAAAGGGTCGCCGCCACGGTGGCAATGCCTCCGCTCGCCACTTCGCTCTAAGCGGCTCAAGCTCTTCATGCACTTCGAGTAGTGCGTCTTAAAATGCATGCGTTTGGGTCGGGACCGGAAGAAATTTCGAATAAAGCGATATTTTGAGTAAAGCAATTTCGTTATAACGAGGGATTACTGTAATTAAAAAATAAGTTTTTTTTTTTAATTTGTATATGGACTGCACCTTTCAAAATTCACACCCGAATTTTAAAAAGTAGTGCAGCCCTTACACGAGTTTATAGGGTAGCTGGGAACAGTGAAGAATGGAACAATAGCACTAGCCACATCGCTGATGACATGTTGGGCTGCAGTAGCCCGCACTCACTTGAGTTGTCCAAATGAATGACAGGCACATTGAACAGTGGACGCTGTCACTTTGCCAGGTCCCATTGTTATCCTTGCTGCCAACATGGAAATCTTTGCTGAGAGATTATGGTGCAGAGTCTTCCATGTCAATGTCAGTGCAAGTTACTTACCTATATAAGTTCCAAAGTTGAAAATTTGCTTTTGCTGCTCAAGCCATTTAACTTGGGATAGTTTCTTTCTATGTTGGTTGTTTTTGCAGAGAACAGTGTATTCTTTGTTTGTATATAGGTATATATTTTTTGTCTGCAGGTAGACTGGATTCTGGTTTGGGTTAGGCAGCGTTGCATATGGCAGCTAAGAAGTGACATTCTTTATTGTAAGCATGTGTTGCGTATGCTTTTGAGCTGGCAGTAAGTCTCTGTGAGAGATAGTTCGTTTTTCTGCCAATCCAGTGTAATACAAGCACTTGTATACATTTGAAGTGCTTTTTATTACATTCACATTTTCATGGGGGGCTGTGCTTGCTTGGGTTACATTTTATGTTATTTCGTTAAAAGGGCAAAGATAGAATACTGCCCAGGACCACTAATCAGCTGATGCCCGACTTGATTAAGTAATATGTTGACAGTCTCGGGAACACTTGCTCAATGCTTCAAACACATTGCTGCCATGCGTCACGAGTTTCACGGGCCTTGAGTGGACCCAGCGTTTGACTTCTCTAGCATTGCCCACAGAATTGCGCAATCAGTTTGTGTGAGCCTCCTTACACAAAACTGCATGCTTAGGGCCAAGGCAGTGCACTGCTATCCAAAGGTGTGCTAAGCTGCTTTCTTCATCTTCGCGCTAATTTTGTGTGGTGCCTACTGTGCTCTCCGATAAGCCCCAGTAGGAGAGCACATTCATTGCTGTCTGTGGCAATGGGCATACATGTTTTCAGCAATGCAGTGCATAACATTAACTATGTGATGCCCTGTTCATTTGCATCCAAGGCTTCCATGAAGACCAAATCTTCTACGTTTAAAGAAGCTGCATCTCACTGTGATGTCACAAGTGAAGATGTGTGCAGGTTTGAATTCGTGTTGCCTTTCATAGCTTTGTTGGCACGAAGTCTTTGTGCAATTTGTGCAGCTATGCATAGTGTTTGGCCCCTGTACTTTGTAGGACAGCTTTTTGCTGTCTTGCATATAGTTTTAAAGCCAAACACAAAATGCCCCTCTTTCATGCAAGAAATGTGGCTGTACTGTTGGCTGCATCTTGCCATGTATACAGTACCTAGTCCTTCAATGCTTTTATGGTCATGAAACTTTTCCGTAACACTATGGGAGAGCTTTGTATGTTGCCCACGCCTTCCACGACGCAGCGCCAAGAGTCCTATGGGGGCAACGACGCGAGCAAGCGAGCGTCTGTATGGCCGCGAGACTGCGGGTGGAATGGGACGCCGGCGTTGCGGCAGCAGCTATTTTCTCTTCTAATTTTGCCTTCATTCGCAAACAAGTACAGTGCACGTGACGCGCAAGTCTGCGATGCCGAATACTTTCTGCGTCGCGGGTTACCGCTCTTGCTGTGGAGGTACGCAGGAAAAGGCCTCGCTGTTCTGTCTGCCGAGCAGCATAAAATATGGAAGTGGGCTTTCCTGACAGGAAAGCAGTGGATTTAACTTCGAATCCTAGCATGTCCATGTCTGCGAGAGGCATTTGGCCCCATGGATTTAATTCGGCCTGACGAGTTGGTGGTCAATGGAGAATCAGTGTCGCTGCAACGCGAGAAGCTGAAACTCGGGCCCGGCGCCGTCCCATGAATATTCAGAGGCCTACCAGTGTACTTGAGCAAGAATCTGTGACGATGTCACATTTTAGACAGCTGTACTGCTCAATGTGCTTATGGCTTTTAGTGCGAAAGCATTACTTCACAGGGTCAAACCCAACCAAGAGCATTACATCCCTGACTTTGAGGGTACAGAAATAAAATAAGTATTGCCGCAACTGGGTTTCGAAACTACGGCGGCGCGAACAAATCAGCTTTGGTGGCCACTGCACGAGAGCACTATGCTATGGCCGCAGCCGATTACTCCTTGTCCTAAACTGCAACACACTGTAGCACTGCGCATTGCACATCATCGTCTTCATAAACTTTTTCCACCTGCATAACGAACAGTTCAGTTCAGCTTAACCTGAGTCTAATATCATCGCCAGACATGCCGACGACCCAGTAAAACAAAACTATAATCCAAGCAGGCTAAACTCATGCTTTTGCACGTCTACTCGATTTAAGTATGTTAAGCCCCGACCACTTTTTATTTTGTACATGTTGCTCCGTGCCTCCTATCATTGCTCATTTTTTGTTTATTGCGTGGCCACTCACAGCTTGTCTCTTAATTATTTTGGTAGCGCAAAGCCAGCACATGAGCAGTGAACAAAAAATTTCAGAATTTTTTTGCACTCGCCAGCGCCTCCGTCGTCACATCGTGACAAAGTGTAAATAAATGGCTTATTTAGAAAGACTGTTCAGCAGATGGCTTTGCCACCTCTGAAAGTGTCGGCAAAAAAAAAAACATTTCAGATAGCACCATCAAACTGCTGTTGCTTTCGTATGCAATCGCTTCTGTAGAGCGCACTCCAGCTCTTAGAATGCCGCCATAACATATTTTTTTTTTTCAGCATTAGTGAGATTGCAGTATTTCTCGCAAGGTAAGTGCCAGCCGTAAGCAGTCCTATGCACTTTGATAAAAGCAAGGACTTGGCTGAGACACAGACCTGTGTACTTATGTTACTGATCACTATGCTAGATCTTCCAGTGACATTGCAGGCAAGTTGCTGTGAAAATGAATGCGCAGGCTGGACCCATGTACAGAAATCGCTGCTTTATAAAAAGCAGCGAGAGAAAGTAAACGCTTTAATGGCTGGTCAAAAAACAGCCGCTATCAGTAGAGATTTACTAGCAGCTGCCGCCGATCGCACAGTTTTTAGTGTCTCGATGTTGCAGCCAAGCTTTCAGGTGATAACCAGTAAAATAGCATTCATGCTAATCCTTAATACTGTGGGGTTGGTTACAAACCCGTGCCAAAGTGTTAATTGAGTGGCACTTCGCCCACATGTCGCGGGTTCGGGCCAGAGCAAGCTGAGGGCATAGCCAGCGTTCGCGCCTGCCTGCACTCTCAGTACAACCCATAGCCCAGCCGCAGCACCCGAAAGCGGGCCCATGGAGCCGCGCGTGCAAAGCAAAGACTACATACGCATGTGACGGCACAGCTAAGGGCGATAGCATGCTGGACGGCCAACCAATGGGTTAGATCACGAGGGAGGATGGGGAATGCGCGGAGCACATCTTGACGACACAGGTCGTCACCGGCAATGGCCGGCTATGACGGAGAACCAGCCAAATCAGGCCCTCCCAAATCCAAAGCGCATAAGCGCCCCACAGGCGGGCGACAGAACTCCGAAGGCTCGGGCCTGGACTCAAGCGTACATACTAGGTGCGCAAGGTTACACCACCCGCGCTCTTGGTCCCCCGGCAAAGGCCGGGGCACCCGGGAGGTGAAATCTGCGCACCTTTCTGCTGCCCAAGTCGATGGCGATCTCCCCGTTCATTTCCCGCTCTGGCCTCTCGCCGAAACAACGCCCCCCAGCTGTCACTGGGAGTGACCCAAGGGGGCGCGAGGTCGAAGCGGGAAGAACGGAAGGGAGGGTGATTTACAGCGGTTCTTCAACAGAGCTTCCCTTGGAAAGGAGGACAACCATCGCGGCTGCCTGCATTCTGCTCGCGGACACCCCGTGGGGGGGTCTCTCTAACGAGCAAAACGGCAGCAGCGAGCGCGCACTCCAATCGCTCAAGAAGCCCAATCCCCAGAAAGCAATCCCCAGAATGTGAGCCTGTTGGTCGGAAAACAGCCGCTGCGAACAGGGATCGTGCAGACATTTGTGCCCCCTCTCCGACAGCTGCATCACTAGCGGCATGTGTTGTTTCTATATGAAACACTGGCCAGAGTTTCGTGACCAGAGAAAAAAGCATTGAAGGACTATGACAGTATTGAAGTTAAAAACTTTTCATGAAACGTGGTAGTTTGATTTAGTTCTGCATTCTTTTGTCACACTTACGCTTTCTCTTTGTTGTAAATAATGACCACTAGTATGTATATGGTTCTGCAGTGCAAGAATTTCTGTGCTAGAACCCTGGATATGGCTTGTTTAACTATGGCTGGTGGCCACATCCTGTATGGAGAGTCTTGCACACAGGGTTTTCCTTTGAAACCCAGCAAAACTATACATCTCTCAATGTATTCTTCAGAGTTCTTGGCCAGAAAGATAGTTGAGAGCTTACTAGTTGGGTCATTGTGGGTAATGCATGGCAAAGGCTGCCATGCATTGTGATTGTTACATTTTGCCCAGTTTTGTGCAGAAGTGCTTCTTTCTCCTACTCCTGCCGTTGATGCGGCTGTCTCACGGAGATGGCCGCTGTACTGGCTCTTGCACCTGTAGACCTGTCTGGGCTATATACGGAGCACAGAAAGCATGCTGAAATACTGCTTTCGCATGCTGACTCCTGTTGCTCATAGCTTGTGATCTACTGCTTGACTGAGAAAGTAAAAGCGCAATGCCACCTGGCTCACAGATGGCAAACCACTGTCCAGCCCTACCACGAAACCAGCTCCGGAGCCGAAGCCTGGCGTTGCTGTCCAGGTAAATAACAATGCTGCTGCAAACCTTGGCTCTTTGATTCTGAGGTTAGTAGCGTCCTGTGAGAGATGTAGCAATTCATCGGAATTGCTCTTCCCCTCTTTTGCAGGAGCTTGTTGCAGATTGTATGCTGCAACTAGCTGTTCAGTCAGTAGACAGCAACGACAGCCATTAGACATGTGGTCTTTCTTTTTGAGTGCTGTCCACAGACACATCAACAATATGACATCAATATATAGCAACAGTACAGTTGTACACACACTGCCAGTTCGCTGTTAAATAGAATTTTTGAAATGCTGTTGCAAGTAACAAGAAAATGGTGGTCTTCTCTCTTGATGAAAGGTACTATTTTAAAAGAATGACCATTAGAAAAGAACTCAAGTTTCTAATGTTGGAGAACATTCCTTCTGTTTCAAACCCATGGTCAAAGGTTTTTTTTTTTTTAATTATTTTTTGAGTCCTTTAAACTTCTCATGACAGTGTGAGAGACTAGTAGCTAGCTGGCACTACTGCATGGATGTTTGCTTGGTGTGTGAAGGATGTGATCGCCAGCACGAACAGTGGGGCAAATTTAAGCAGTACATGCTTATTTGTTGGTGTCTATGCCACTTGCCTTGTTCCTTTGTTATCATCCTTGCATCTTTAAGAATGCATCAATCAGTCTATGGCAGCTATGTCTTCATTCATTGTATAACTTAGCTGGCGTCTTATGGATAAAAAAAAACGCTCCGTAGGCATGTCTTGCCAGAGCATCCACAGTGACATGCTTGGAAGCGTTGGAAACTGCTAGAAGGTTGGTTTCCCACTGCACTGTGGTGTTCAATGATGTGCGCCACTTGCATACTGCACACCTTCTGAGACTTAGGTTGATCAGATATGAAGTTTGCTGGCCATCTGTGGTCTGCTTGGTCATGTCTATGAAACAGGGTTGTGTGGCTCAAGCAGATGTCGTGTTGTCTTTCACTGCATCTTACATTACCCATCAGGCACACCTTGTGCCTTGTAGGATAGCAGCATTGTTTAAAAAATTCATTGATTCAACTCTGTATCAAAAACTTGTCACTTCAAACTTCGCACTTGTGTCACCCTAGGGCATAAGCAGGATTCTGCTGTGAAACTGGCAAACTCTATGCTATACCTGTATTTTCTGCACGAGTTGGAAGGGCCCTACTGATAGTTTTTGCATATTGCAGACACCGCGTGCATTGTTTAGAGCACTGGCTCAGACACTGAAGTATTTCAGCTCTCATGTTATGACGAACTCAGATTTTAGCCAGGATTGTTTGGGCTGTGTAGTGTTAGCTGGTGCATTTGCTGCTGGGGATATCAGGTGGGGATCCCTGGCACGTATGCTATACCGTGTTTACTAAGGCTGGGATACATGACTACCCAGATGTTTAGGGTCTCCGCGGAGAACACTCGGACTGAAAGAATGGACTAGGCGACAGGTGTACCCACACAGACGCACATTTAATACACACTACGTGACACAAACACTAGCACACACAACTAACAAAAATATTACAAAAAACGGACTATAAATACACACGACCCGGGAACACTGCTGCCAGTGTCTACTACTAGCGTTCTACTGTTAGTGGTCGGCGTTCATGCTCACGGTTGGTTCGGTGCGGCATCAGCGTTGCATGGGTCCAGTAGCCGGCGTCGAGACGGCTTTCGATGTGCTTAGGCTGACGTCGCTGCCGCCGTCGTTGGTTGCGTCGTACAAGCTCCCGGACCAAGCGCCCGTGGAGGTGATGCCGGTGATGGCGTTGGGGGCACCACCCGGATGGGTGGCAACAGCACTGGAGGCACCCCTGACCGTGGCAGGTGGTAGCGTCCTCTGTTGACTCTCCGGAACGGGCTCAGGAACGGCAGGAAGTCCATGATGCGAAGCCGTAGAACGCGAGCTCATCGGAGCAGTAGCCGGCGTCGCTCTCTTCCAGCCGAAGCGTCCCTGACCTGCCGGAGCCTCCGCTTCCCTGTTCTCCCCCCCCCCCACCGTGCCTCGCTCTCCCTCGCGCATGTATAGCCTTGACGTTAGTCCACGTAATCCTTGTCATCGTCCTCTTCTCCTTCTCTTCTCCACCAATAATCTCTTCCCACCTCACCGAATACTTCTTCATCTATCTTCTTTATTCCTCAGTTAGTCCACGTCGTCCTTATCGCCATCCTCGTCGTCTTCTTCAAACATCTTTCGTTCATGCTTTTATTTTAGACTCCCTATTATACGTGACACCAGAACAGTCACGGCCAGCGGTAGGGAGAAGTTTCGGCATGTATAAAAAATTTTGTGTTGCTACAGCCTAAAGTAGTGCTGTGAAGATATGTCCTTTTGAGAACTTATGAAGGTCTGCGTCTGTTGCACTTTGAGCAGATAGCGACAGACGGAAGCACTGATTGATGTGCTTCCAGTGCCTGTAGTTCTGATTCTTTCTTGCCTTTTTTAAACTGTTTATACAAGTATAAACTCGTTTTGGTAAATTTTTTGAAATTCTAGTAAGAAGTTAAAAGCTCCGTTCGAACATTAAACAGTGCAAATTGCTTGCCTGACCCTGGTGAGAAAAGGATCTATGCCTGATAACTCATTTTCAGGCATGCACCTCGGGTTACTTCTCAGGGATAGGCTGAAACATTTCGTTTGTTGGATTCCAAGTATTGAGATTGGCAAGGCTATAATCAAAGGACAGTTTTGGTTGGACTTGGTTGTTTGATTGAAAGTGATTTCATTTTTCTGTTTAATGTTTGGCACCGGCTTCTCTGAGGCATCACCAGAGACATTGCCCTCTGTATTGGGAACATCTGTTGGGTCTCGGAACATACTTGTAACTTAGGTGTTAAAAACGGAGGGTAGTTGCTCCTTGAAGATAGTGGCATGGGCATACCACCACCTTTACTTTGTTAGTTTTGGGCCTACACTACTTACCATGATTCCTTCATCTTTAGGAACCTCCTGCACAGGCACTCAAAAGACCAGCAGATGGACCAACTCCAGCAGATGAACCAACTGCTGCGCCAGCAAAGAAAGCAAAGCTAGACTCAAATCCTGAAGAAGGTGCGTTCATTTTTGTATATGCTTGTGTGTGTGTGTTGGCAGAATTTTTTAGGCTTATGAAACTTTGTAATGGTAATTCTGGGGCATTCATTGAATTGGAAGAGACCACTTATCAAGTGGTGTGAGTATATATGGTCACAATGCGAAGTGCAAAAATATTACATTTATGCTTGCTGCCTAAGTCACAAAATTCAATGAGAGCAAACGTAAACATTGCCAATTTTTAAAAATTTCTGCCACTTTCACCTCTCCCTTTATTCCTTCCATCATGGTACAGTTCAGGCGTCTACCTACTATAAGATTGCTGCTGCGCCTTTCCTTAAATCTACTTCTGATGCCTATGCAGATGTCCAACATCTGTGCCTTCAGAGGAGTGAAGATGCTCGTGCCTTGAGCTACGCAGCATGGTGCAAAGATTGACAATTTTTGTTTATGAAATATATAGTCAAAGGCATGTGGATATTATTGGGGCAGCACCTTTGCAGACAGCATGCCTCCTGCATGCTCCCTGTGTGCAACCTGCTACATGTTTGCGGGCTCTCAGCTCCCAGCTATGTGCAGCCTCCAAGAGGCGTTTTGAACTATTTGGTGGTGCCTTACGACCATATGTCCCACCCGATGACGAGAAGGGTTGCACGAAGCATGAGGCTCAGGCTGCGTGCTGGGGGTGCTCTGGTGATCACGGGTGAGCGCACACACCCATCCGAAGATAACGATGGTAGCGCAAGACACGTGGGAGGTGTCCACATGATTGATTTGAGCAGTCATGTGCTTCGCAAGTGCAGCTCTTGCTCTAATGCTTTAATAAGTTGCAGGGATATTCTGGTTGCAGAAAAAAGTTACCAGCAGCGTGATGTGCATGAAGTGTGAGTAAGAGTATTAATCTTGTATGTCACTGCCCTGAGTGGCATTGGTTTGTTTGCACTGGAAGCTCTGTTGCGCAGGTTTATATGAGTGTGTTTAGAAGTGCAGTTACACTTCCTATATCTAGTACTGTCTAGAACATTTAACTAATGTTAACTTATGCATTGGTCAAGATGTAATAAATTGGTTAAGGTGCATCCTCTGGTTTTTGAGCATTAAGGATTATGGTTCACATGAAAAAAGAAAAGTCAGGGAGGGTATCAAAGGTCATTTGAAATAATGATAAAAAGCTGAAATTTGCACATAAGGAAAGTTGGACAATAAGGACACTTAAGCAAGGTCTTGGTATCCTCACTGTGGTGAGTAGAAACTCTACAGACAGCCAGCATCCACTTTGCTTGCGAGATGTGGCTCCCTTCAGTTACTTCCTTTTCTTAGTAATGAAACACAAGCTTAGAGGTGGTCATATTAAAACTGTGGACGACATCCAACAAAATGCTGTGCTTCTCACGCTTTGGAGAGCAGTACTTCTGGGGAGCCTTGCAATTGGGGGAAAAGGTGCTGGGGAAGGTTTATTACTGCACAAAAGAACTATATTGAAGAGCATAGTGGTAAAAGCAATGTACTTCATTGTATGTAGGTCCATCCAAGAAACTTTTTCGTCATACCCACAATAAGACTATGTTCTGAAAACAGTGAGCTTAATATGCTTATGTCCTATTCCAAACTTGTTGAAACATTTTTGTAGTTTGGCTTCCTGCTTTTGTGTTGTGCATAACTAATATTAAGGGGGTGTTTGTGACTGACTTCATGCTTTCTTTATAGTTGAAGTTGTTTAGCTTCAGAAATTCTCGCCTGTCCTTGTGTTCTGTACTCTAGAGCTGCAGTGATGTAATGCATCAGCTGATTACTGCACACAAGTTGATGACCACATGACCGTGTACTACATCTTATTGACACCTACTGTGATGCTGCATGCGTAATGTAAGAGCATGAGGATTTGATTTGCCACTTTTGTCTGATATATCTCTAACCTGTGTAACTCCTGGATTGGAATCTCCCTGGTTTGAAACCGGATCACTAAATAATGCTCCTTTGTGGCATTTACAGGTAGTGCAGTGCCAAAGACACCAGGTGGGAAACATGCTGCCAAGAAGTCCTCATGTGACATCTGTAATATCAAGCTTAACTCTGAATTTCAAAGAAATGAGGTATGTTCAACTTTTCAATTATTTTTTCAAGTCCTGGTTGCTAAGTTGCTGTGCTTAACCCTTTATAGGGTACAAGGAGGAGTGAAGTAGAACTTATTCTTTTAGTGCTAAAGTTGTTCCTTTAGCACTGGAGTTGTTCCTTTAGCACATTCAGCACAAAATACTCAGTTTAAACCATTTTTCGGTGCACTCTGATAAATGCCTCACGCAGAAAAGGTGGGACAGTGTTTGTCCCACTCACGATGAGAGTTTCCACAGTAAAGTGGGATGAGGTACCGTATAAACCGGAATATAAGTAGAGATTTTTTTCTTGAAAAAACAAGCTAAACTCTCCCCTCGTCTTATACAAGTGGTCTTGAGCAGAATGTGAGACACAGTCTGGCAGCATATGGCATGCCTGCTCGCAAAGGGAGTGCCAAAGCCATATCGACATCGAAATGGGAATGCTCCTTTTTTTCTTTCATTTGCCTGTGCGTTTGTTCACGTGCACTATTTCCATGGCCTTCCATGGTACCATGGCCTTTGCCTCACTGGTAGTGGTTAAAGTGTATCCATAGTGTGTGTGCGTGTGTGTGTGTGCTCGCTCGCTCGCTCAGCTTGTTAATGTTTCATTTTCACTGTCTTTGTGTCTTGTGCAGCATTTAAAAGGGAAGAGTCACATGGATCGGCTTGCTGGGCTGAAGGGGAAACCAGGTGGTACCGTTAAGCCTGCTGGTGCCGTTAAGCCTGCTGGCCTCGCCCACCAGAAGGTAGTACGCTATTTCCAGTTTGAGCATGCTCTGATGAAACAAAGAAATGTATAATTTTACAGTCAGAGACATAGCGTAAAAAGGAACTGGACAAAATTTTTTTTATTGTTCCCGTGACATTATGCTATGATGTGTTGCATAACAGTGCAAAACATAGACGCAGCTGCTGACTGAGAATTTCAGTGCTAAATATAATGTTTCAGCTGGATCTGGAGGTGACAATGGAAAGACATTGAAGTATGATGCATAACGTGACAGATGTCTAGTATCATTCACAGTAGACTCTTATTATTTCAAACTTCTAGGGCCAGAAATTTTTGCTTGGCATAATAAGTGCACCTTAATCAAATCAAGTAAAGTCAAATCATTTTATTTCACTAGATATATGCTCCTAGGAGCACATAGGCTAAAAGCTGCTCGAGACAGTTTGACGAGGCCCGGGTGACCATATTACAGGGTAGCGCACGGTGAATATACAAGCACTGCGGAATAAATAGGTCAGCAAAATCAATGTGTTCTCGCATGCATATATATAAGCATTCACACCTGATGATATGCAATATAATACCCCTGTCACACGGGCACTTGTAAGGCCTTAGAAATTAAGGTCCTTTGCCCCAAAGGCGCGTGACGCGCATCTACACGGCAAAGCGTCGAGACCTTTGCGATAAAGTTCCGTAGCAATAAAGGCGGCTGTCAGCGGCCTTAAAGTTGCTTAAAGGAGCAACCCAGACGGCAGCGCCAGCTAGCGAGCTCAAAGAATAAAAAATTGACGCAATTTTTAGTTTTGAAACCGTAAAAAAATATCTAATTTATCTTATTCAATGGTTAATTTTGCATTACAGTGCACTTAACCGTAGAGGAGGCTATGACTAAAGACATCCACACTGCTAAGAAAGGACTTGAACGCTTTTCAGCAGCCGCATCGACACACACGTGCTTGCGCATCTCGCTTTGCTGTTTTTTCTTCGTTTGCTCTTTTTTGTGTGCGTGTTTCGAGTTTGCTTGTGTGCACAAAGACACAAGCAACAAAGCACGCTTCCCGAACACGACGAGGAGCCGAACGGAAAAGTGCACCTACCGTGGTCGGACCGAGAACGATGAAAAAAAAAAAGAAACTTTGTTTCAAAATATCCGTTTCTCACCGTCAGAACGCTCGTTTATTATCGTGATAGCTACTTTTTCCAATATAAACAAATGCACTCTTAGCTGAAGTGCTACCATCTGCTTTAATTTCATAATGTTACTAGCGCCGCTTCACACACAGCGGTGACTTTTGGCATTCACGTAGGCCGCGTTCTAGCTCCTTTGGATTTGCCGTGTAGCAGCGTCGCTGCTCCTTTTCGGTTTTCCTCCTTTAGTGCAATAAGACAACTTTACGGCAAAGGCCGAGAAGAAGTCCCGTGTGACAGGAGTATTAAACATTTTATCTGGATAAGACACTAGAACAGCAGGTACTACTTGAAATGTTAGTCAAGTTGAACAGTTTCTTAAAGCAGTACGCATACATGTAAGCACACCAGATGTGTAAGTAAGAAAGAGCAACAAGTAATAACAATAGTAATTTGAAAGGCACAACCATTTCAACAAATGTGCTCATTAGGACTAACATTCAGAGTATTGTTTATTTGGTTCATATGGTCATGTGTACAGAAATTGCTTCCTCAACTAGTTTAACGTGGGCTTAGTGTCAAATTCATGCCTAATTCGTTGTGAGGGGAGATTATGTTTCAATGGCTGATTTTTATAATTGGTTTGGAAGCACGGATTAAATCATTTATCAGTGTTTATTTTTGAAACAATGCACTCATGACATTCTAATAATGTGGTAGCAATTAAGAAGTCATGGAAGAAACTTCTTGTATAAAATTTATGTCAAACACGAAATCGTATAAGCACGACATGGGGATGATATTATAGGTTGCGAACAAGGGACTGGTATGACAGAGGTATTGGTGGTTTCCAATGTACTGGATGATTCTTTTTTGGGGGATAAGGATTATATGCATGTTAATGTTTTTGTTATACCCCAGACAAGATTGCAGTACAGTCAAACCCGGTTATAACGAACAGCGTGATTCAATGCGGTTTGTTTGGTTTGTGGAATAATTCGATAAACCCTTAACCCACTTGTAACGAATTTCAGTACCCAATTCGATATATACAAGGTTTGAACGGTAGAGCGAAAATGCCAGTGGTAGAGCGAAAATGCTTTGTCCCTTGAGCTGTTTTTGTGCTTCCCATATACCATGAGCCAAATGCAAGTTTGTTTTTTCAGTGGATTAGTGAATCCTGCAAAACACATTTTAGCTTACACTACTGAACTTTAATGAATCGCCTTTTTTATTTATTTCTATATTTGCAGTTGTGAACTGTTTGGTTTGGTTTATGGGAGTTTAATGTCCTAGAGACACAGGCTATGAGGGACACCGTAGTGAAGGGCTCCGGAAATTTCGGCCACCTGGGGTTTTTTAACGTGCGCTGAACTATTTGCTTCGAATTGAAAATATATTTGGTTCACTGTGGAACTATTCAAAGAAAACTATTTGTCGTATTCGCTTTGAACTAAACTTCATTTTTCTCACATGCCTACTGCTTGCATAATCCTAATGCACAAAATAGGCTATTCTAATGCCTGAGTTTATTTTTTCTCTGGATGCTTTCATTGATGTCGGGGGGCATGTATTGGGTGCGCCAGCCCTGACACCAGCAGCATGTTGTGTCAGGCAGGCGGGATACGCACGCAGGAATTTAACTGCTTATAGTTGCACTTGAAAAGTGTTTTGTTGTGTGAAAGGGGAAACAATGAATGGAGCCATTCAGCATCATGCACCCTGAGGTTTGAAACTGTAGTTAATCTCAGAGGGAAGACATGACTGTCTGTTCGGAGTTTGCATTCCAACCCTATATATGAAATTTGATTAGAATATTCACACACCCCTCTACATAATTGCAAAGGTTTGACAGTTACAAATCTTAACTAGTGGTGCAGAATTGGTTATTTTGTGCTCACGTCACTGTGGCATACTGCAGGGCAGCAGTGGACCATCTCTCTCTGTGCAAGCTGGAAAGAAAGTTCCTGGCAGGGCACAGCGTGCACCGAATCGGCAAGGATTTGCACCAAGAGAAAGCCAGAACTGGGCTGGGCCGCTTCCCCCTAACAATGCCAATGGCCATTTCAGGACACCTGCTCCACCCGCTCAACATCAGCCAAGTGTATGGCAAAATCCTCTTGTACAGCCTCAATGGGGAGGCCCTGTTTTGCCTGCTCCTGCGCAGTCTTTTTCAAATCAGCAGTCATCTGAAGAGCCCTTGAGTAGCAGCTTTGGCCTTTTGGATCCTACTGCACAAGCCAAAAGGGAACAGGGAGCCTATGGTCTCAATACATCACAGCAGTTTTCAAAACTTCAGCTTGACTTAGTTTTAGAAATCAGCAAGCTCTCGCAACGTTTGACTAGACCTGAGTTCAGCCAGGAGCTTAGTCAACAGCTGAGCCATCACTTGAGCCAGGAATTGAGCCGTCAGCGGCAAATGGCCACTGACATGGATCGATCAACAAGGGAAGATTTTGGAGCAACTGAGCGCCTACCGCTGCTTGGTGACGGCTTGCGGTTTCGTGGTGAAAGCGCACCACTGCTTGGTGATGGCTTGCGGCTTCGTGGTGAAAGCGCACCACTGCTTGGTGACGGCGTGCGGCTTCGTGGTGAAAGCGCACCACTGCTTGGTGATGGCTTGCGGCTTCGTGGTGAAAGAGCACCACTGCTTGGTGATGGCTTGCGGCTGCGTGGCGAAGGGGCACCACTGCTGGATGAAGGCCCACTGCTTCGTGACAAGGCTCCGCTTTTGCGTGATAAGGCCCCGCTTATTTGTGATTCATTCGAAGTCCGCGCTCCAAGACGACCACCTCTGCTGGGAGAGTCGGGACCTACTTTTAGCAGTCGAAAACAAGATTATTCCTTTGAGAGAGATGATTTTGATCGAAGGCTTGGAATTGACAGCTATGGAGAACGCAGGAACCACGACTTTGTTGACAGTTACAATACGGACTACAGCGGCAATCATGGCTATGATGACCTGCCATTCAGAGGTTCAGCTGATTTCCAACGGAAGCCACGCTCGTCTGCAGGAGGGCTTCTGGACAGACCTCCCCTGCTGGATTCCCATTCACGTTTCTGACCGTCTTTTGTTGTCACTGGGGTCACTAACATTTTTGCTGTTTTGTCAGTTTTTGTGTACCATTTTCTGTGGTGAGGATGGCTGTATTTCGTGCACAAAATAAACAGAGGTAAATTTTGTGTTGCCCATTCCAGACAGAGCTGGCCACTGTATGTCTTTATCTAAGAAAGATTAAAAATATGACCTAGTATCTCGGGTGGTGGGGACTTCGTGTAGTACTGGAGTGGAAGCTATTATCATAAGCTGCTGATGTGGTAGGGTGTGTGCTCGTGAAAAGTTGGTGCTTTTTAAAGCTGGCAGAGCATACTCGTAGCTTCCACTACAGTGAATATTCAAAATTTTGGAAAATTAGTTCAACTATTTGCTATTCAACTATTCAATGCGCCGCACTTTTGCCAAAAGTATTTCAATGAATGTTCATAAATCCCCTGAATCCACAGTTTAACATCGTAGCATTTCTAAAGAGCGCACACTGGTTTGATGTGCATGATCTTGCACATGCGTATCACCTAAACGAACTTGGCACTTTTCTTGCAGGACCAATTGCCAGCACACAACAAAACTGCGCGCGCTTGAAACAGAGCTAGTAGACGTCTAAAAAACGTCTTGAGAAAAAAATAGACTTCAAATAGAAGTTTTACCTAAGCGGTTTCGTAGACATAGATGTCTAGAAGTCCTCCTGTAGCTGTTCTCACTCTATGCTTGCAGAATTGAAAACTTTTTACGTCGACATTTTAAAGAACGTTTTTAGACGTTAATTTTTTAATTCAGAAATGGGTGGCTAAATTACTTTACGTGTTTTAAGTCTGATTTTAGTGCTACCTTTAAATCCTCTTAAAGCATTAGAAATGAGCTCATTTTTCTGAAAGCGCCAGCTTAAGACAGCTCAAAGCATCCGTTCAAAGCTGACCTGCAGTGACAAGAACAATGAGCCCACATTATGAGTTGAACGACTGCAGTTGGGAGCCATAAATGCACATGCTAAGCGTGACAAGAAAACGTGCTTCTCAGTCACTGCGTTATTTCTTGAATCTAATGTGCATACACGTGTAAAAGAAACCGACAAGGGAATTAATGTTAGGAGCAACTGGGGATGTAGGTAGCTCTGATGTAGGTGGCAGAGAACAGCTCACTGTGTTCCAAAAATCACTTGTCTTGCAAGGAAGATGCCTACTAGGAAGGAAATCCAGCTCTGTTTAGCAGCCTGCATAAGTAAAAAATGTTACCTGAACCAAAAGCACAGGTGCGCCTGTAATGGCTAACCAGGAGTCGGAAGCAAGTAAGGCCAGTTCGCAGCAAGAAGTGACAGCACAGGCAAAAAAATATTTTTAAAAACATGCATATAATATTGTAAGTGGCATTTGTGCTCAGTGCAACGGCTCACCATAAACCTAAGGAGCCACCTGCCAGAAACTGCAAGTGCACGTCTCTACCATAAAAAGTTGTGAACATTGTTTTTTTCGGTAAGGGGGGGGAGGGATTGAGGTGAGGAAATAGCGCAGTAATTGTCATATCTCTGTGGACACCTGATCCTGCTCTGTAAGGGAAGGGAGGTGGGAATGAGAGTTGCCATATTGGAGGGCTCCGGATTCATTCCGGTATCTTTGACCTGCACCTGGGGATCTTTGATGACAGCGCGCAGGCACCTTTTGTGTTTTGTGGCTTTGCTACCTTGAGAAAGTGGTGCCTGTACCTGTCGGGAGTTTTTGATAAAATTGGACAAAAGAAAAGTACGTACTCTCAGAACCTCCTGAGCGGGGTCTCATGCAGACACCTGCGCAATGTGGGTGAGGCAGAAGTTATCTTGTGACATGAAAATGTAGCAGAGATGCTCCTGTCTTGGTAATTTGCATCGGATCAGTATACGCCAGAGGTGGGTTCTTGAACCTTACCTTGAGAACCACACAGAGGCACATTTGAAAGATACAAATACAGCTGCGTGTGTATAAGCTACTGGTATAATGCATTTTAGAGCACTAAAATTCCCAGTTTCGAGCAGAGGAAAGTTGATTTAGGAGCAGTCTGGAGCACTTAGTTTTTAACGTGGACCACTTTGGAGCAATAAAACAGTTTAGAATAAAGCATCGTTTAGAAGCCATCTGGAGCATGTAGCTTTTAGTTGCCAAATGTTTTAAGTTGGCAAGCAACACTAGAAAAGTGAATGTGACGTAATGATGCGCTACATCATTAAGATTGTTATTCGCACAGAATCGCGCCTGAGGTCTTCAATTTCAAATTACACTGTTATGAGAGGACAGCCTTTGCGAAATATGTCACTGTTATTTTTGACCGCAGTAGCAGAAATTTCCTGATGTGTGACTGTTCACTGTTCTTTAAAGATGCGGTTTTCTATTTACGTCTGTCAGGCTTGCTTGCTTAGTTGTGCTTGTCTCACTCAAAAACAATCGGACTCTGTCAACTCCTTAATCAGTTGTGAGTCAGGCCAATTTTGATCACCGCGTGCTGACAAGCATCGATGTTTCTGCCTGCAGTGCGCACAAAGCCTGCACTAACGTTGAACTGTGTGTGTGTGTGTGTGTGTTCATTTTTTAAACAGCAGTGTACTGGGGACACCGTGTTGCACGACTGAAACGAATGGTGAAGTGCAAACGTAGCAGCTCCATGCAGCTGTGCCCATTTGTAACGAACACTGGCCTAGCATGAATAAGATCGACGTGATGCTCGGTTACAATGGCTAGCCCGGTTGCAACGCAGGCGCCAGAAGCCCACGTGCAGGAACGTGCCGCGCGGCAGTGGTCTTCATCGCGAACGTACATGAGCGTCAGAAATATTCCGCGCTCAACGCGAGAATGATGTATAAGACAGAACTTATTAGTCAGCAAAGACGATATTGCATATAGTTGCGGTATGCCGTATTCGCGGAAATTGCCATATCTATCTGCGCGTGTGAAGTGTACTACCAGATTATATCTGCGCCACAATTAAACACGGCCTTCGATCGTTTGACTCACGCTAGGCCTAATCAGCCGGCCAGTCGGAATCGCGCCGATGAAAGGTAGATTCTAAAGGCACGCGAGCCTGAGGACATCGATCGGCCTCCACCTCGACGCATGTGCTGCGCTCGAGTTTTGTAAGCTAGAGTGAAGCGGGCAGCGGCTCGAAAACGCGTGCCAATTAAAACTTCGCCGGACCGAAGGCTCCGCGTTGAGACGCTCGTTTGTGAGGCTGGTTCACATATGAAATCGACCGAGCGATTTAACGGCGCGTCGCAGCGAAAATTTCCAATTTGTTGGAACCTCGCCGCATTCTCGCGTGAACAGTTAAAACACCTTCGAATCACACGACTGAAGAACGAAGCAGCAGATGCCCCTCATAAGAGCCCCTTCAGCCAATGCAACTCACGAGCGAAGTGGCAGATGCCCCTCAAAGGAGGGCCCTCGATCTAGCCAATGGCATCGACCTATTTTTGCGATTAATCCGATGAAGCCATGGTTATTCCCCATTCATCTGCCACCCCTGTGATTTCAAGATAGCAGGTCCAAGGGGATCGCCCAATGAGGACATTTGGGAGAGGGGAGAGAATCGGTCGACGCCATTGGCTAGATCGAGGGCCTCCTTTGAGGGGCATCTGCCACTTCGCTCGTGAGTTGTATTCGACTACAGTCCATTTACTGCAAACTTCGGTGCATAGTTAAGAACGACTGCCGCGTGCCTGTGTAATGGGGCTTCAACGCGGCCTCTAAAATTTTGAAACTGCAGCGCCGACTGGATATGTCTGCTTGGATAACCGCGGGTCACGGCGCCGCCCAATTCGAAAGCAGAAGATTTGGAGCAGCTTGGCGCAATATTCCATATTTTTTATCAGGACTGCGCAGCTTAGCTGTCGGACGGCACACAAACTGCGTGAGTGCGCGTGTTGGCGATGGAAAATGTTTGGTTCAACCAACTCGTGCTCGTCTCCTTCCGACTGCCCGCATCGGCTCGAATATATGTGTCGACAAACCGCGGTCAGCTATCTGCACGTTCATATTTCTTCAATAAATTCACCGTCTAACGCTCTCTGTGGAGCTCATAGCTTGTCAAACTGCGTACATTAAAAGCGGGGCAATGCCTGAAACCTTGCTTTCCAGCGCTCGATATTTTGGGCGAACGGAATATGTGTTCAGAGCTATTATCACCGATCAGCACTGTGCATTCGATTTACGACCGAACTTGCGCGCCGGTGTGGAAGATCAATTATTGCCAATTATTGCCCAGATATAATAGAGTTATAGCGTAGCCGGTTCGCAGTACGGCAAATACAGAAACGCATACCGTTGCTAACATGCCAGGCTTGCCTAGCCACATTTGCCATGGTGTAGCAGCACCACTGAGCCACCGTGGCGGCTTTAAGTTGAAATATATAAATTCCTGTCGATAAATTTGACAACTGTCCCATGCATTAGCGTACTTCTGCAGACATTTGCACCAGGGGAGCACATTGTCGAAACGTCTTCTCTGAGGACTGTCGCAAACTTGTTCCGCTGCCACTTCCACCGTGCTGGCGCAAAGTGCGCATGACAGGGCAGTGAACACTATGTCGACGATCAGGAAACACTTATTGCAAAGTCCTAAAAAAAAGTACAGATTATTTCGGCGTATTGGATCAGTATTGGTCGAAAGAGAGCAATGTTACAGGCGCATTTGCGTCATTTGCGGGAAGATTTGACCCGTGTGCAGAAGGCAGGCCTCACGGTCAGAGCGGAGAAATGCCAGATTAGAAGAGCTGAGGTAGAGTACTTACTCAGCTGAAAAAGTCAATTGGTTCCAAATGAAATTTTTCCAATTAGGACCAGTTAGGTTTTCGGACACCAATTGGTTAAATTTTGTTTCAGTGGTGTCAAAAATCAATTGGTTCCAACTGGAGCCAATTAGATTTTCTCCCAGGACCACTGGGGAACATTCTGCTGTGACATTCCGTGTATGCTACGAGGATCCACGTTCGACGGCGCGGCGTAGACGGAGACCCGTGACAGCAGCATCATCAATTACCCAGCCATGCTCTGAGTGACGACCAGAAAAACCGGACCCGCCGCCGCCCCGGGGAAACAGGCTTTATCCTCCCCAATTTCCGGGCCACTGGGACAACATTCTTTCCCTCCCCCCCCTTTGTCGTGGGCTATCGCCGGGAAGGCACCCACAGCTTCCCAGAAGGGCCGTGACGGACACCTGTCATGGCGGACAGGCAGTACTCGCCAAGAATGTGGAAAGACAGGCGCTAGTGAATTAGCTCCGAAGAGAGAGCCTGTGTATACTCTCACTTGAGAGAGAGTGGTGGCGTTTTTGTTGTTTATTTAGTTTGTATTGTTAACAGACTCTGGGTTCGAGGCTAAGCCCAACCCAAGGGGGTTGTCCCCATCTCGCATGTTATTTTGGATTGGAGAATTGATGCTTTGGGCGGGCCACTGGAAATGACCGCCCTTAGTCCTTTGTTAATCAAGTGCTTAAAAGCACATGTAAACGGATGCAGTCCAGTCTCAGCTGGGGCTCCATGCTTAGCATGTAATGTGATGCTACTTAGGCACTAACCTGCCCGGTCGATGAGTAAAGTAGTGCAAAGTTTGTTCTGTTGTAAAATTATGCTCTGCTGTCATCATCTACAAGCTCGTCTCCTGTTCATCTTCCAAGCCGAACGACACTAGAGGAAGGGTTTGTGAACCATCCTCGAAGAAACGGACGACTATTGAAATTCTACTGCATACACGCTCAGGACGACATCGTTAGCGAAGAGGGCCTTCAGCGCCGAAGCCCGACGGCGTGCAGCTTCTGCCAGCAACCGCTCGAGCCCAACTCCGGAGCCACTCCATCGCCCCCATGAAGTCGTCGGCACGTAAGCTCGGACGCCCCAGCCTCTGATGTATAACCTTAATCATGTGTAATTATTGAATATACCTGTTTGTTTAAACTGAGCCATACGGTGTCTCTTTGCCTCTCCGTCCCGTGTGGACCTGCGCATTATGGGGGTCATCACACTGGTGTCAGAAGTGGGGTCTCAAAAGCAAATGTCCTCTGAATGCTGTGACATTCATGACTTCAAAATTGTAATCAAAAGGGAATCACGGGACTGATTGTGGGACTTTTACCCCCATTTGAGAGGCTTGAGGCACTGGAGGGCTTGAAAAAAAAAAATGACTGTATCTGAGGGAGCTCCCACTCCACAGCCGTCGCTCGGAGCAAGCATGCTGGCATTAGGAAGCGTCATTCCGACGTTTACGGGAGATAAGACAGGGGTTCCAATCTGCGATTTCTTTTCCATGCTAGAAGAGATTGGGAAAATGGGGGAATGGTCCGATGCTCAAATGCTGGGAATGGCGAGGTGTAAGATGGCAGGAGCTGCTCATGATTTTGCATGGCGAGACGAAAAAGTAAAATCCACAAAATCATTTGCGGAATTTAAGAAGCTCGCGTTTGAGCATTTTGACACTGAACCACGTCACGTGCGAGTACAGAGGTTCCGTGACGCCGGACAGATGGTAGGGGAGGACGTGCGAACGTTTGCGTCGCGGCTTCAGCGCTTAGCGCGCGATACGTTAAGCAGGGAGGAGGAAGGAGACCAGCTTAAGAAGAAATACGCGGAGGATATACTTAAAGAGGAAATGACCGCTTTGTTCGTGGCTGGTCTGCAAGACCCCGTGCGCCGGTTCGTGCTCTCGCGCAAGCCGAGCAATTTCGACCAAGCCGTGGAGGCCGCATTGGATGAGGAACAAAATGAGGCGTTAACGACAGCCGCAGCGAGAGTACGCGTCATAGAGAGAGCGGTGCTCAACCCTGAGGTTGCTCTCTTGACAGAGCGGTTAGATCGCTTAGAACAGCTGCTATCTCAGCAGGTAGAATGCCAGGTTGAAGCGCGCGCTCAACAGCGCCCATTCGCTGGAAACCGGAGACCGCCACAAAGCTACAGGCGCGGTATGCGAGATTTTGAAGAAATCGTATGCTTCGCTTGCCAGGGTCGCGGACACATCGCCAGGTTCTGCCAAAACGTGCGCCGTGGGGAGCCACAAAGAGAAGCAGGCGAGACACGCCCTAAGCAAGCCTACAGCGGGGCTCCAGATACCGAGACAAAAAACTAGTTAGTCCTCCCCAGCCTGAGGAGCGTGGGGAGGGAGCAGTGGATGATGAGGTGGTGGTAGTTTGTGTGGCCGACGAGGCATGCCCTGTTGTGCGTTGCAAGTTAAATGGTTGTTGCATGGAATTGTTGATAGATACGGGGTCAAAGGTGACATTGCTTAAGGAGAGCAGTTTTAACACGCTTCGAAGGAAGGGGGACCGCGAGGTGTTGGAAGCGTCTGGTGGCATGGCAACCAAATTTGTAGGCATAACGGGGGATCCTCTTGGCATAAGTGGACTCTACCGGTTACACTTCTCTCTCGGCGGAATTGCATTGGAGCACCCCTGCTACGTATGCCCGGACACGGTGTCTCTGCCAAACGGAGTGTCAGGTATATTAGGGCAGGATTTTTTGAGAAAAGGGAAGGTAGTAGTCTCATTCTCTGAGGAAGAGGTTAATGCGGGCGGCTCAAAAGTTCCGTTTTTGAACAGGAGAGGGGCTGAGATTCGTATTACCGATATTGACACCCGTCAAACAGTGGGATCATTGGAGAAGGTATATTCGCGGGTTGCCGTCAGGCTGGTCGATGAGGCGGTCGTCCTTCCTTGGTCGGAACACATTTTGTACGCGTTTGTGCCTTCAGGTGTAGAGAGCGGCGCCGTGGGAGTGCTTGAGCCGGTCGACTCTCTCAGCAATGGCCTGAAGGCAGCCGCGTGCCTCGTGACAGTTAATGACGCCCACAGAGTGCCCCTACGGGTGGTTAACTGTAGCCAGCAGCCACTGAGCCTTCCCAAGAACAAAACATTGGCTTTCTTCACCTCTGCGATAGAGCAACGTGAGCCCACCGATACGGTACTCGCAACTGTAGAGCATGCTAGTCCTTCGGCTGCTCCAAAGGTGTCGTTCGATCTTTCTCACGTAAAATCCAGGGAGAGGGAGGCTCTGGCTGGTTTGCTGAACGACTACTCGGAGGTATTCGCCGCGTCCAACCTGGATTTGGGCTGCTGTGGCGTTATAAAGCACAGGATAGAAACCGGCACTTCATCGCCCGTTTACCAGCGTGCGTACAGGATTCCTTACTCCCAACGTGAGGAGATGGAGCGGCAGGTGCAGGACCTGATTGATCGCGGCATTGTCGAACACTCAAAGTCACCCTGGGGAGCACCAGCACTATTGGTGGAAAAGCCAGATGGCTCGTATCGATTGGTAGTGGACTACCGCAAACTAAATGCCGTAACTCGCATCGATCCATACCCCATCCCCAATATACAGGAGACGCTTTCTCAGCTGGGCTCTGCCAGGTACTTCACGGTAGTGGACATGGCGGCGGGATTCTGGCAGATAGCAATGGATCCGGCAGATGCCGAGAAAACGGCATTCAACACGCCCTCAGGGCACTATGAATGGAAAAGAATGCCGATGGGTCTGGCCAACAGCCCTGCTGTCTGGCAGAGAACCGCTGATGTTATCCTGGCAGGTCTTCTGGGGAGGCTGTGCTTCGTGTATATGGATGACATTATCATATACAGTGACAGTTTTGATAACCATTTGCGCGATATTGAGCAGGTTTTGGTGCGACTAAGAGGAGCGGGTCTCAAGCTGAAGCCCTCTAAGTGCCAATTCCTCAAAAACGAGGTGAAATACCTCGGGCACGTTGTTTCAGCTGACGGCGTGCGACCGGACCCTGAGAAACTAAGGTGTGTCTCGGATTTTCCATCCCCGACTAGCGTCCGCCAGGTCCGGCAGTTTCTCGGCCTGATCGGTTACTACCGAAGGCACATAGAGGAGTTCGCCAAGCTCGCTAAGCCGCTCACCGCCTTAACAGCCAAAAATGTCGCCTTTCGCTGGGACGAAAACGCGGAGAATGCTTTTGGGGCCCTGAAAGGGAAGCTAATGAGTGCACCGCTGTTGCGCCACCCGGATTTTAATTTGCCCTTCGTTATGGCCACAGATGCGTCAAAGTTCGCAGTGGGTGCCGTGCTATCTCAGGTTATCGAGGGCAAAGAACATCCCGTTGCTTTTGCTAGCCGACAGCTGAGCCCCACAGAGCAAAAGTACGGAGCTACGGAAAGGGAGTGCCTCGCCGTTGTCTGGGCAGTAAAGCACTTCAGATGCTACCTTTACGGCCGCAAATTCAAGCTAGTCACAGACTGCCATCCTCTGAAATGGGTGATGAGTGTCAGGGACCCTAGCTCGCGACTCGCTAGATGGAATCTACACCTGCAGGAATACTGCTTTGAAGTTGAGCACAAGTCAGGAAAGACGCATCTGAATGCTGATGCACTCAGCCGCACAGCTGCCGTGGCAGCTATAGATGAGTTTGTCCCCGTAGTCGACCCCGCCGAATTACGCACAGAGCAGTGCAAAGATCCGGACCTGAAGCGAATAATCGAAAGCTTAGAGGACGCACCGTCTCACCCCGAACAGCTAGGTTATTTCATTGGCAAAGACGGCACCCTGTGTCGGCGCACGAGGCCAACCAGGAAAGGGAGACCAGAGAAAACCGCTTGGGAGAGAGTCGTCATACCTCGGTCGTGGACAGAAAGGGTTCTTCGCGCGTTTCACGATGCGCCATGCGCCGGTCATTTTGGCGTAGCGAAGACACGCAGGCGTGTGGAGCGTTTGTACTTTTGGAGGGGCATGCGACAGGATGTTAGAGACTACTGTGCGAAGTGTCATTCCTGTCTCGAAAGAAAAACACCCAAGGGACGAAGACCAGCTCCAATTCAGCCGTTCCCTGAGGTTTCGGCTCCCTTCGAGCGGACAGGTATGGACATAATGGGCCCATTGCCCACGACCACTTCCGGAAACAAGTACATTTTAGTATTTGTCGACCACCTTTCAAAATACGCGGAAGCGGTAGCACTCCCCGATCAGAAGGCAGACACGGTTGCAAGAGCATTTGTCGAACAGATCGTGCTCCGACATGGACCCCCGAGGCAACTCTTGACAGATCGGGGAACGAACTTCGTGTCGCAGCTAATGAGGAGAGTTTGCGAGCTGCTTAAGATCGCTAAGAAGCAGACAACACCGTACCATCCGGCTTGCAACGGCGCGGTGGAGCGACTGAACCAAACCGTGGCCGGGTTCCTGTCGCATTTTGTTTCGCGCGACAAGCGGGACTGGGACTTGTGGCTCCCGTATGCAATGTTTGCCTACAATTCCGCAGCACACGAGAGCACGGGCGAATCGCCATTCTTTCTTCTCTACGGCCGAGACCCGGACCAGCCTAGTGAAGTGCCAGAGGGCCCCCGTCGTGTCCCATACGCTTCACTGGACGACTATAAGGTTGAGCTAGAATCGCGCTTGCAAGTGGCGAGGGACATCGCAAAGGAGTCCTTAAAGAAAGCGGCGAAGCGCAGGAAGGAGGTGCACGATCGCAGTGCTAGAGACGCGCCGTTTGATGTGGGGGACAGCGTGTACATTGAAAACTGCCAAAGGCAGATTGGGCTAGCTCGTAAGTTCCAGACGAAGTGGAGAGGACCGTGCGAGGTTGTCGAGAAGCTTTCTCCGGTAAACTTCAGAGTCCGAGACGTGAACCGGCGTTTGATAAGGATACACGCAAATCGCCTCAAGTCGGCACCGATTCAGTATTCACGAAATGAGGAAAGGGAAAGCGCGGATTTTGATGGGGACAGAAGTGAAGCGGAGCGCGCAGATAGTTCGCAAGAAACGCCCTCTCCTGCATTTGTTCGGCAGGCGCCCGAGGTGACGGCCGGAATGCCACCGGATTTACTTCATGCATTGCTAGAAGAAGAAGCGCGCGAGGTTGCCGCGCAGATAACGCCAGGAGAGGCTCCTGCCACGAGCCCTCGCGAGTCCCAAAGCAGACAAAGGGGCACAGACTTACTTAGTATGACTCATGAAGGCCGATATCCGCTGCGAAATCGGAAAGCTAAGTCGGACTAATGGCGTAAACAGAGCGGAGTTGTGAACTGGTTAGAATTGTGTGATGCCGCAGCTCATAACATTGCTATGTGCTTATGTGTTAAGTTATCGGAGTTGGTAGTTAAACCTTTCTGTCATTAAGTAACACCTTCACAGGAGAGCATGCGGAGCGCATGCAGAACCTGCCCTACTTCATTTCGTTATCTATATTTTTGTCTGTGCCGTGATCGTGCTAGAAGTGGGAGCTCCTTTGTAACTGTGGTAAATTTATTTCGTCCAGTTTGGACTAGAAAGGAGAGGCTTGGGTGCTGAGTTTCATGTTTATCTGTAAAAGAAGATCAGTGCTGCCCCTGGAGACGCCAGTATTGACAGCGGAGGCATATGGTGTTGTGCAGTGGTGTTGAGTGCAGCGAAAAGTGTTTTGTCGGACGCACTGTGCGAGGCGATTCAGAAAGACAAGGGGAGCTACGTGGACTCAAATGTTCGGAGAACATTCTTCTGGAGGGTGAGCGAGTGTGACATTCCGTGTATGCTACGAGGATCCACGTTCGACGGCGCGGCGTAGACGGAGACCCGTGACAGCGGCATCATCAATTACCCAGCCATGCTCTTTGAGTGACGACCAGAAAAACCGGACCCGCCGCCGCCCCGGGGAAACAGGCTTTATCCTCCCCAATTTCCGGGCCACTGGGACAACATTCTTTCCCTCCCCCCCTTTGTCGTGGGCTATCGCCGGGAAGGCACCCACAGCTTCCCAGAAGGGCCGTGACGGACACCTGTCATGGCGGACAGGCAGTACTCGCCAAGAATGTGGAATGACAGGCGCTAGTGAATTAGCTCCGAAGGGAGAGCCTGTGTATACTCTCACTTGAGAGAGAGTGGTGGCGTTTTTGTTGTTTATTTAGTTTGTATTGTTAACAGACTCTGGGTTCGAGGCTAAGCCCAACCCAAGGGGGTTGTCCCCATCTCGCATGTTATTTTGGATTGGAGAATTGATGCTTTGGGCGGGCCACTGGAAATGACCGCCCTTAGTCCTTTGTTAATCAAGTGCTTAAAAGCACATGTAAACGGATGCAGTCCAGTCTCAGCTGGGGCTCCATGCTTAGCATGTAATGTGATGCTACTTAGGCACTAACCTGCCCGGTCGATGAGTAAAGTAGTGCAAAGTTTGTTCTGTTGTAAAATTATGCTCTGCTGTCATCATCTACAAGCTCGTCTCCTGTTCATCTTCCAAGCCGAACGACACTAGAGGAAGGGTTTGTGAACCATCCTCGAAGAAACGGACGACTATTGAAATTCTACTGCATACACGCTCAGGACGACATCGTTAGCGAAGAGGGCCTTCAGCGCCGAAGCCCGACGGCGTGCAGCTTCTGCCAGCAACCGCTCGAGCCCAACTCCGGAGCCACTCCATCGCCCCCATGAAGTCGTCGGCACGTAAGCTCGGACGCCCCAGCCTCTCCGAGCAAGAATGTGCCTCTATGGTCTGGGCCACCCAGAGACTGAGGTGCTAACTGCCCGTTAACGTGGCTTAGAAATGTCACCAAAGAATGCATGACTTTTGCGCTGTAGCCTAGCGCTTAAAGGGACTATGCAATAAATTGAGATTACGTAACGAAGACGAGGGATAGGCATTCGATCACTCGTCACCCTAGTGCAAGACTTTTTGAGCTAGCATCAACAACAGCGAAGATATAGACGATTAAAAATTACGCTCCTCCTCTTTCCTGTCAACTCGTACACGAGGAGCACCAGAAAAAAATAAAGAAAACAGCTCTGGGAATGGGCCCCGCCCATGAAAACGTCATCCGCTGACGTTTATTTTGCAACTTCCGGTTATTGCTCCTAGCCCCCCAGCAGCAGCGTCGGCGGCATCTCTCCGGTCTCTTCGCCTTCCTGGATTGCGGCGCGCGTCGGGTTTCTTTGCTTGCCATCTGTGGTAATTGGCAGCAATAAACCCGGACCTCGAGGTGCGACTGCTCGCTTTTACGGCCGCGATGGGCATCGAGCCCTATGCGTGCGCACGAAGAGCCGTGCGTGTGGCTCGCGCTTGCCCGAGAGGGTCGCGCGGTGGCACGAGCAGACGATTTTCACGGCTACCGGAAGTGTGCCCGTGACGTCGTGGCCGCCGTGGCTCCAGCGAATGAGAGCGTGTGGTGCCCTGGCGACGTCATGGGTAGTGTGACGTCTTCCTTCCACGATTTTAGTTCCAAAATCGGTCACTACGAGCACACAAATTGGCCCGCGAATTTAAAAAAAAAAACTTTATAAAAGTTCATAATAAATTGCCGGCTCAGTTCTGAAGACTCATACTTGGTGTGAATGCTTCTTAGCATCATTTCTAAGCATTGAAACATTTACAAGTGACTTTTTATTCGTTACATAGTCCCTTTAAATAGCACAACTTTGAGATCCGCTACCGGAAGAGGCGGCAAAACGGGAATGCCGACGGCCTCAGTCGCAGCTTTCCTTTATAATCTTGCGTAAAACGCCTGTAATGCTTGAGAAGCTCTCGTCCATTTTATTTACTTCTGTGTGCGTACCTCATTGCTTTAAGGAGCGGTTTCTTACCAAAATTCAGACGCATATCTTTGCTACCAGAAAAAAAAAACACTATAGTTTCGGTTCAACAGACTTCCAGGCGTGTGCTATGAGCGAGGGTTAAGTCACCCAAAAATTGTAACAATGTCGATCAGCATTAAAGACCCGACAGTGTTCTGTGGTTGGCCGCGTACTGCCTTGCCGGAGGTTGGGGCTGAGCTCAGATCTGGTCGCGAATGCTCCGCTGAGCTCCATTGGGAGCTGTGCAGATCCTGTCGGCTGACTTTACTATACGAGGCCGACTGCGACTATTACCCCCATTCGTGGTGCACCCACCGGCTGCAACCACTTCGTGGAGTCTTCTTGACGGGAGACGAGCTGTTATGATCGTACTTCTAGCAACGCGGGCCGGAGCAATTAAGCGACATCCGGGTGCTGTCAACCAAGCCGACAACCTCGCGACGGCTCGGGAAAAAAAGGTTCCCTCAGTGGGTCCAGTCATGTTTGACAGCGGGGGAAGTTGTTGGCGAGCGGTTTCCCTACCCCCCGTGGCCTTGTGCGCAACCCGGGCCGTGCACTGACGAGGAACACGTGCGACCACCAGCGAACCGTGGGAATGCCACACGCGGACATTCCGGTGTCTGCGCGACGTAGACGGCACCCTCCTCTCCAGCTCAACACGTGACGGGAGCGGGTTTCCTAAGGAGAGAGTGCGTGATGAGTGTCACAGTGAACTTTTTAGGACACGCCTTCCTCGGTAGGCCCAGCCTCCATCTGGGAATTTAAGAGAAGAAAAAAACTCGGCGCGGAGTACGGCCGAGTAGCTCCCGCTCATCGACATTTACTTACAAGCACTCTCAGTTGCTGTATGCGTACATAATGTAAATAGTTGTACCAAGTTTTCCTTGCCTTCCTACTAACCCTGTCTCCAATCTTCCTTGTCCCCTTTCCGGCCCGACCAGGGTTACCTGAGTCACAACAGTACAGGCATTTCTCATTGCGGCAGATCTCAAGTACCATGACTAACCTCCTGCACTTCGTGTTACTGCTTGCCACATTTTCGTCTGCGACTACTTCTCGAAGTCTCAATGAGTTTTTCTTTTTAATTCGAAGACTTGCAACGTGGCATAAAGAGGGCTTCAATAAACTAGAGTAGGTTGTGGAGGCTGTTCTCTGCTGGAGCCTGCTCAGGTTTCTGAAGAGGACAGACTCCATGACCTAATTTAGTTTATCAAAAGCCTCTCTTTATGCCACATATAGCAAGTCTTTTAATTAAAAAAAGAAGACTTATTGAGATATGGTATGGTACATGGCTGGTAGTGTGAATCGCTCTTACTCCATCCGTGCCTAAAAAGTAGTTTACACACGCCGAAAATTATAGCCAGAGGGTCCGAACACTGAGTGCTTCAAAGCTTTGACTGTGATTTTCAATGCTAACACTTCGTTCTACACCGCTGTTTACCGAGCTAAGCTTCAAGAAGAATGAATGATATGTGGCGGAGTAATATGGTTTCATGGACACACTTCCGCAGCCTCTGCAGGATTGCCTGCTGTGTATATAAGTGTACAAACAGCAGACGAAATAGCTCAGGGCAGGCTCGCACAAATGAACTGAAAATTAGACAGTCATAGTTAATGAACAAAAAAGCTTCCACATTTGTGCTGTGTTGGGTTTTATGGCAGATAGGCAGCTAAGGCCATTATGCGCCAGGCTCAAGGTATAGAATAAGTTTTGTGCAGGATGTTTACAAATGGGAAATATTATCAATGGTGTAGATGGCCTAATATATTGTACTGTCTAGTAATAACATAAGGGAAGAAATTTGGAAAAGGCTAACTGTAAAAGCTTTAAATTAGGTCAGGTAGCCTCAGTGGTTATCCTTGGTTGGGCAAGGATCCTGAGGCTCCCAACCAATCAAAGAAAGACCTCAGCCTTCTTCTCGGGGATGAGAAAATGGCTGAAGGTGTATCATGCAATAAAGTGAGGCAGTGGTTCAAAATTTACTGTTTCTCAAGTACACTTGCTTCTTTTAAAAAGCTAATAGAAGGTATGTTAACAATGGCATTATCATCTCAGATCAGTGTTGGATGAAAAAGAATGCATTAATTATAACATTGAGTAGAATACTTTTTTTTCTTTTTTTTTCCAGTTTCACACAAGAGAATAAAATGTGGACAACCGTGAGTTCATCTCCGCATTCTTGGCGAAGAAGTTTGTCTTGTTTCGTTAGTAGGAAGTTGTGCGTAAGGTGCGTGTTGCCTATTCGGAGATGGCATAAGATCACTTCCTTGAAATGTTCTTGGTGCACACACGACTTAAATTCACCTAAAACTGGTTTTACCAAGTGTAGTTTATTACCTACTTCGTTGTTCCAAGCCGATTGCCATTTTTTTCTTAGTTTCCTTGCTACTAATTTCATGCAATCATTAAACGGTATATTTACTTTTTTTTATTTCCTAGCCACGAGCTTTAGCAGCACACACATCTGCTCTCTCATTGCCTTTTATTCCCACATGACTCGGGACCCAGCACAGTTTTATATTTTGTCCTTGAGCTGTGGCAATTACTATGTTGTGTATGATGTAACCAAGCAGAGGGGTGCTTGCATTTTCAGAATGTAGAGCTGTAAGTACACTTAAGGAGTCTGTGTAAATAATAGCATTTTTGAGGTTCTCACTTAGTATTTTTTCTATGGCCACACATACTGCGTAGCACTCTGCGGTGAAGATGGAGGAACACAGTGGTAGTCTTACTATTTCCTCCGAATTCCCTCGCACCACTGCACTTCCTACACAACTATCTGTTTTTGATCAGTCAGTATAAAATTCTGTAAATCTACTGTATTTTTCTTCAAGGGCATGGAATTCTTGTATTATATGTTGCTGTCGAGTACGGAAATGTTTAAGAGTGAAGTCACAGATTGCAGGAAAATTGTACCACGAAGGCAGTGGACCTCGTCTTCGAGCAATGCCAGGTAATGCATCCATTACGCCGAGGTTTTGGCACATCTCTTCAATACGCAGGAGAAGTGGCTTTATAGCTAATGGTTTGTTGTTAAATAGTGTTCTAGATGAGCACTTTGTGACTATTTGGTGACAGATATGTTTAGGTAGTGAACGGATATTTAAAACGTACGAGCATGGTTCTTCTGTCTGTAAGTGATGGTTTGTTGGTTTCCACGCAAAGACTGTTTATGGGTGGTGTCCTGTATGCACTGGTGGAAAGATGCACACCTAAATTATGTACTGGATCCAGCCGTTTAAGGTACGATTGCCTCGCTGATCCATAAACTATGCATCCATAATCTAATGTAGAGCGTACTACAGAGCGATGAATCTGTATTAGACAAGTCCTATCGGAACCACAGTGTTTTCGTGAAAGTACTTTTAGTGTATTCAGAGATTTAGAAGCTTTCTTTTTGAGGGTGTTTATGTGTGGTAGGAATGTGAGCTTTTTGTCATGTTATTCCTAGAAATTTGTACTCATCTTTAATTGGTAGTGCGACTTCATTTAGATACAGAGGATCAGTGTGCAGTCCTCCTCTAAGCGAGAACAGAACAGCTACCGACTTTTTCGTTGAAAACTTGAAACCATTTTTGTCTGCCCATGTTAGTTTATTCACTGTCAGCTGTATTTGCCTCTCATGCCAGAGGATGTGCAAGCAATCTGGAGACCGTCGACATAGACTGAATACGTGAGAGACTTTGGAATTATTTTTGCTAGGGAATTCATTTTTACTATAAAAAGCGTGGTGCTTGAAATGCACCCCTGAGGCACGTCGTTCTCTTGAATGAAATTCTTAGAGTGGCACCCAGGCGTACTTGAAATGAACGGTTGGTCAAAAAGTCAAGCATTTCAGCATTCCACTGTGGATGCCGAGGTCTCCAAGGTCCCGCAGTATGCCAAACCTCCGTGCGGTGTCATAGGCCTTCTCTACATCGAAAAAGACCGCAAGGCAGTGTTGCTTGTGTATAATTGCTTCTCTGACTGTGTTCTCTACGCGGACTAGATGGTCGGTTGTATAGCATGCCTTTTTAAACCCACACTGATGGATGTCAAGAAGATTGCGGGATTGTAATAGAAACATTGATGTAATGTTAAGGACGCTTTCAAAGGATTTGGCAAGTACGCCTGTCAGGGCTATAGGCCTGTAATTGCCAGGGGAGATAGGTACCTTTCTCGGCTTCAACAACGGTACAATAATGGCTTTTTTCCAAGCCTCCGGTATCTCTCCCGACAACCATATTTTGTTAAAAAATTTCAGAGGCGAGTCTACAGCGGGTTCGGACAGGTGGGCGAGCATTTCGTAATGGACTTCTTCTGGTCCTGGTGCAGTCTGTTTACCGAAAGAAAGTACGCTGTTAATTCCCTGTAGTGTAAATGGGCTATTATATGCTTCGTGAGCACTGCCCTTTATCGGCAGTCTTTCTTTTTCGGCTGTGTTTTTATATTTTAAAAATGATTCTGTATAGTGACAGGAACTAGACACAGTGGGAAAATGTGCACCTAATATGTCAGCTTTGATATTGAATGGAGAGTAGCGACCATCCAGTTTGTGTACTGCCTCCCACATTTTTTTCGATAAGATTTGGCTGTTTATCGAGGAAACGAAACGCTGCCAATATGATTTTTCGGCATTTCGACGTATGTACTGCACTTTTGCTCTTGCTTTTTTAAAGTTTATAAGGTTCTCCTGTGTGGGGTATCGGCGAAATATACCACAAGCTTTATTTTGTTGTTTTTTTGCTTCTTTGCAATCTCCTGTCCACCACACTTTATGGTTGCGTAGTACAATTCCTGAAGATTGGGGGATAGCCAAGTGTGCGGCAGCAAGAATACAATTTGTGAACTTTTCATTTATTTCATTTACATTAAGATTTTCTCACGTGGCTGCTGTTCTAAAAAAGCTGCCAGTCTGCTAAATTGAGCTTCCAACGCCGTGGTTTTGTAGAGGTGACTGATGGTGGGGATAACAGGCAGATTTCAACAGGGAGATGATCGCTTCTATATGGGTTGTCTAAACATACCATTTAAAATCGTTAAAAACTGATGGAGAGCTAAAAGACAAATCTAAAACTCATTTTTCCTGAACTAGGGGAGCAATAAGGTTTACCGGTGTTCAATAAACAAATATTGTTGGATAGTATAAAATCCTGAATAACCTGACCTCTGCTATCGGTTTTCTCACTGCTCCAGAAACAAGAGTGTGCATTAAAATCTCCAACTATCAAGTATGGCTCCGGTAACTGTTCTAAAAGGTTCTCTAATTCATGTTGTGTTACTTCGAGATGTGGTTGGAGATATATGCTACAAAGTGTATTGGTTTTGTAACCAACCACAGTGGCTGCTACGGCTTCGAATCTAGTTTTCAGCTTGATCTCGCCAGCTGCTACTCCAGGCTGCACAATGACGCCTACGCCTCCCGAGAGTCTGCTCGCCGCCTCTTGGACACAGCAGAAGACAGTATACTTCTTTAGCACCTTGTGTGCTGAGGGCCTAGATTGGTTTTCTGCACACATAAATCAATAGGGGAAATTGTTTAAAATGTCTTATGTCGTTATAGTTATTTACGAGACCTCTGCAGTTCCAGTGTATTATTAAAGCCATCTTAATGTTGTGTGCGTGTGTGCAGATAAAATTAGATTAACTTTGATTTGGCCCTGTGACTTGGAGCCTCACATTTTTTGATCAATCCAAGGACCTCCGCCGTCCGTACGACGTGGACGGCACGAGGCTGCCCTAGGTCGTGTCCATCGCCTCTGCAGAGGCACTGGACGACCGTGCAGGACGCATGCTGACTTTTGAGTCAGACCTCGACCTGTGGGAAGAGGTCTTGAGGCCTGCTGACCCGGGGGTCTGCGCAGCCTGCTTTGGGGTTGCCGAAGTAGTGTCAGCTACTCCACCAGGGGGCGTGGATGGCCCTGCCATACGCCCACTGCGTGCGGCCTGGACAGGTGTCGAAGCCTGGTGTGATGTGCCGCGCCTAAGCACCACATCGGCGAAGTTTGTTTTTGCAGTGAAGGAGAATCTTTGTTTCGGCATATCGCCTTCTTGCTTCCTTGAAAGAAATGTTTTCAGTGGTTATCAGAGTAATTGTTTCTTTTTCTTTCTTCCAGGAAGGGACAAGCCCTGGAGTATGCAGCATGGTCTCCTTCACAATTTGTGCACTGCGGGGCAGCAACATATTCATCTGATTGGTGGCCCTTCGAAGAGCATTTCGTGCAAGTATTGCGGCCGTGACAACTCTGTGAGCCGTGGCCGAACCTCTGGCAATTGAAACATCTGCGTGGGTTGGGTATATATGGCTTTACATTTATTTTCAAATACCCGACTTCAATGCTTTCAGGTAGTGTGTTGGTGTTGAAAGTGAGGATCAGGTCTTTCCTATTTATTTCCTTGTTACCGTTCCGAATCTTTATCTGCTGAACATTTATGACATCTTGGTCGGCAAGGCCTTCAAGCATTTCTTTTTCAGCGAGGTGAACAAAATCAATTTCTGATATGACGCCTCGGACTGTGTTCAAAGATCGGTGTGATGTGATGGAGACAGGAATCTCCCCTGTCGATACAATGTTTGCAAGTTTCGAGTGCTGGACGGTGTCACGTAGTTCGAGCAGTAAGTCGCCACTAGCCATTTTTGATACCTTGTACCCAAAGCCCAAGGTACCTGTCAGGCACTTTGCTACCAGGAACAAGGAAATCAGTCTTGCTTGTTTTTCTTCAGCTTTGCTATGAATAACACGAAATTTTGGGAATGACACTTTTCTTTTTTGAAAAATAATCTTTATCGTTCCGCCCTCTTTTTAGAGAGCGATCATGTTTGGAATGAAGGGGAGCCATAAAAAAATTTAGTTTTTCAGTCACAGTGCCAGCCACCTACCATGGAGCCCAACATGGGGACGGGACAGGAACTTGAAAACAAGACCTGCCCACACCAGCTGTATGCCCCAACTATAACCAAGTATGACGAAACCCAGGGTAGTTCGCCACACAAGGTTAACCCTAGCCGCCCATGACAAAAGGAAAAAAACCGGGAAATGAGGAGGAGACAGGACAGTAGTCAGAAAGAAGATAGGAAAATAAAAGATGGAGAGGAGGACCGGAAAAGGCGGCTGCCGAATTCCCCCGATCGGGTCAGGTTGGAGGTGCCATCTACAAAAAGCTGGGGCCAAAGTGGTGTGTTGCCTCCGCCGAGGGGCCTTTAAGGTCCAAACGCTCCGCATCGGCTCAACCACCAGGATCCCTTTTCCCCGGACACGGCGATGCCACGCATGGCTAGGCGCGGGTGCTCAGGTCCGTGGTGATGCACTGTTCATCATCATCCCCCTGGAGGGATGTCCCTGCGGATGCTCAGGAACGCGTGGTGTCGCCACTCACCAACACCTGCAAGCTGCAGACGCCCCCCTGCGGGGCACTTCCACATTTTCATCATGACCTGCAACAAAAGTCAACAAATATTGCTTGAGTTCTTGGTTTGCGTGGTTTATGCATGCAGTAAGTGAATTTCAAGAAACCAGTACAACTTGATCCTCATGGTCACTCGTAAATTGTGGAGGGTTAACGTTCCAAAGCGACACATGGGCCAAGGGGGACGCTGTAGAGGAGGGCTCTGGATTAATGTGCACTACGGGGGGTTCTTTAACGTACGCTGACTTCGCACAGCACATGGGCGTTTTTGTATTTCAACTCTTATCAACATACAGCCACTGCGGCCAGGGAGAGGAGAGAAGACTTCACCGTTACCATTCCAGGAGGTCATTACCATTCTGTAGAAGTTTTTTGACACTCCCGAATGTGCACACGCAATAAAGCTTTGACGAGACTGAGAAAATTAGTGACTGCCACGCAGTTCTCATCTCAAAAGCCTATTAAAATGCCGACAAGAGAAACAGAAACTAAGCCTAGACTTTCTTTTTTTTCTTTGCGCGTACGTGTACCAGGTTTTCAATTCGTGGCGCAGAATGATGCCAGTATTTATTTAAGGTGCAGTTTGCAGTCTGGGGCGCAGGATGGCGCAGCAGCTTCTATCCCTGGGTGATCTGTACTTTGTGCGCCATATTCAAAGCTGTTCAAGTACGACCACGTCGACATAGTACATGACAATTTGTGCTTTTCAAACATCTTGTCTTCCAGCTGTGTCGCTTGTTTACAGTAAACACACATTGCTTATTTGATGCACAATTGGTTCGTGCACAGGCACGCAGTGCCAGCAACAACAGTGTGAGATAAGGATCGGTGCAGCTGCAGGAGCCATGTCAAATTGGTGTTCTCCTTTAAAAAAAAAGGCACACAGGAAAAGAACGCTCAAAAGAACACAACTGCACGGCGCAGCTAGCGATTGCTTCTGCTGAGCCAAGCACAGCTGCAGCCGGCCACACGAGCCAGCACAGCAGTTGTGCCCGGATTACCAGACGGCACTACTTCTGTATGCCGACGCTCGAGAAAGTGTGTGTGTGTGGGGTGGGGTAGGGGGGAAGTGGCCCTCCTAGTAGACATTGGGGATGAGGACAAAAATTTTGCCCCATGTTGTTCCCTGCACCTATAAAGACATGAACGGGTGCTACAGTGAAGTCCCCCCCCCTTCCCTGACCTTTTGAAGATACCTGTGTGCGCCTACAATTGTGCTGCAGTTCTGCAAAACTGTTCAACCTGATTTGAATAAAATGATGTATCCCCCTTGGGTTTACTTGAGCACTACCCATGCATAAAGGTTTAATTCAATGGAAATAATTAAAAATGATTTTATTATCACAAAACATTGGCACAGAGAAACAATGAACACATTATGTGGCTACATGTCTTAAATAGGTAACAGGCATGCTACTAGCTGGTACTCTGTGAAAACATTAGAGGGCTGGAATTATCTTCCCAGGTGAAAATATAAAGTGGTATTCCAAATGGTCCCACTTGCTTTCACGTGGTGCCACTTCAAAGCAAGTGGTTTTACAAGTGGTCCCACTTGTTTTCAAGTGGTACCACTAGACTGTAAGTGGCCACAGCTGGGCCACAATCCATACAAACATTTGCATATTCGTCAAACAGGCAAGACTAAAGCGATTCTTAAAATAAGAACTTAAGAACTATCTGCAGCTTAACCTACTGAATTGCATTCATCATTTGCTCTGTCACTGCGGTCGAAGTTATATGAAATAACTGCGCTCAATGGGCAAGCGCCACTGGCCCTAGTATGAGAGTGTCATAAGTGGGGTATATATATATGGGAGCAGCAGTGTGTGGATGTGGAGCCAATTTTACTAATGTTTAACCATAGTATATGTGTTTCTTTTGTGTGATGTATGCTTGTGTGTGTGTTGATTTCCATGACGGCATACACAATTCTCCTGTGAAAACATGGGTACCAGGCCCACTGCCCTGCAGTCCTCACATATCAGTTTTTCTTTTGCACCTTAAAAATGATTTGGAACCAGTTTCAAAACCCAGTTGGAACCAACTGAAACATCCAACTGGGTCTAACTGAAATTTCCTTTTTTTTTTTTTGAAAACTGGTAGTTCCAAATGGTCCCTTTTGTGAAGTGGTCCCACTTGCCCAAGTGGTCCCTGTCCAATAACCCACTTCAACTGGGACCACTTGCGAAATTTTCACCTGGGTTGATACCACTTCAGTTCTAACTGTAGCTTTGCAATTTCGCTTCTCAAGAGAGATACTTTATTTGCCATGGATGTCATCCTTTTGTCTTTTTCTTTCAATTCAGCTTTCAAATCCTCAATAATCTGAAAAAGAAAATGATACAAAACTGTCAGAAATAAAGCAATATTCTTTGCAATGAGAATTGTTAATAGGAACTTTGTACTACCTCGATGGAAACGCGAACAACCCGGCGCCAACACGCTCCGCTGTTTCAATTTCTTTTCACCGCGCTTTTACTTCGGTGATAGCAAAACTGCCCTACACTCGTCCATAATACATTCTAAGACGACTCTAACATCTTTTTCGTACCACCCAGGTAAAAGTGCAACGAAAATAAATTCCAACAGTGGGGCGTGTCGGCGCCGGGTTGTTCGCGTTTCTTTCCATCGAGGTAGTACATGAAGTGCAAGCTATTTGCACAACTTGTGCAATGTTATGCCAGCCTTGTGAAAAGAAACATTTGTAATGCTTATAATAAGGAAAATGCAACTAAAGCACCAAGATATCCTAGTTAGAGGTATCTGCAGTGCAACTAGGGGTTGGGCTTCTCAGGTTATATTTCTTGGAAATTTGGCACTTATTTCGGTGTCTATTTCAGAATACGATTTTATTTTATTTTTAATTTCCTACAGAAGAATTACCTTTTTTGCTCCTGGTGCTATATGTCAAGTGCTATATGTGCTAACCCTGTCATGTCACATGAAGTTTATCTTGGCTTTTTTAAAAAAGCGCACCAAATTCGAGTTCATGCTCTTCTCTGGATTCGAGTTCATGCTCTTCTCCAGGTTCGGGTTCATGCTCTTCTGGTTCAGCCTCGTGTTCTTCAGCTTCAGACGATGTTCGCCAGAGTTTGCTGAGAATGCGAGCTAAGAGCATTTCATGCTTAATTATCGTATTTGTACACAGTACACCTAGAAAATATGGCAGCTCGAATGGAGCTGGCCAATGGCCATATATTCAACCAGAAGGGCATCAGTAGGCCTACAGTGCGGTGACTACAACAATGTGCAACAAAAAAAGAAGGGGACGCTAAATGACCTGATGCAGTGCCATAAAAAAAACCACTTAATAAAGACATACCTTGCTGTTATAGCAGGCCTGCTCACATTGCTCTGGTGCTGCATACAGGCTGGTGCCTACACTTTGTGTGTGGCCTGGTCGAGGTGTCCATGGGAAGGAGCGGGATGATGGCTCCTGTTGATTACTCCGAGTTGCCAGGCCAAAGTCTCCAAGCTTCACAAATGAACCTTCCAAATCAAACAGAATGTTCTGGGGCTGCAAAAAACGAGGGAAGAGCCCACAAAGCCATTGTTTATCTTCACATTTTCACTGATTGTTAAACAACGGTATGTCTAGAACTGCAAAAACAAAGTGCAACAGGAGCTTTGCAGTAGAGGTCAATTCCATCTACCACGTCAACTGGCTTGCTAACTATAGCAATGCACTGAACCTCAGTTAATTAGATCTAGCTAGAAATGCTACTTATGCACATCCTATTTTTGATTCCAAGAGAATGGGCTCCGACATCTGCGTTTTATTTTACTGAGGTAACTTACCAAGCTAAGCAGGTTGAAGGGATGTCTGTGCAAGTGGCACCCCGAGACTAAAAATAAACAGAATGTACTCGCAGCTTAAAATGTATATACCATGAGCTAGCAAGGCTCTTCTATAACATTTATTCATCTGAAGAATGCACTATATAATAAAGTGACCACAGAACGGGCATGAACTTTAGATCACTCTAGTTTGCATAAAAGCAACACATGGTTACGTATAAGTTGACTGAAGTTGCAGTCATGGCAACTTTCCAAACAGGCCCGTGCTGCTGGCTAAAATGATGTATAAATTGTAAACTGAAAGGTTTCACATCCTGAAGTAACACGCACACTGTCACAGACACCATACTATAGGAGGGTTCAAATTAATTAAGACCACCTGGTGTTCCTTAACGTGCGCTGACATCGTGCAGCACACATGCATTTCTGTATTTGGCATTCTATTGAAATATGGCCACAGTGGCTGGAACCGAAACTGCAATCTTGGGACCAGCAGCCGAACGCCAAAGCTACAGAGTTGCTCCAGTAAGTTAAAATTTTGTATGCATATCAATACAGCAAGACTGCATTTGGCGTTCCTGCTAACTTGAAGATTTACGATTGCCTTTGTGTGCTACAAATTGTTCAGCTGATAATTTATTATTACAAATGTGAAATATCGCATGAAACTGTGAAAAAAAAATAAAACATATAAGTAATCAGTAGCTATGCAAGTAAGTGCAGAAGTATTACTCTGTTCTGCTTACCTTAATGTCTCTGTGAATGAATCCTTTGGAATGCATGTATTCTACCCCTTTCAAGATTTGCTTGAAGATATGTATAGCCTTTGGAATGGTGCCACTATCACCTGTCAGTAAAAAGGATTTCCACATCAGTGTTAGACAGAAGTATAACATTCAGCAATTAATTATATGACAGTATAACAATGCCATGAAGAAGTTACAGACTGAAGACGAAATTAGGCAATGTTTCTAGGCCCCCTACTATCAGATAAACAAATATTAATGTTCATTGCACCACAAATGATGCTGAGGTTACATTAGCACTTGCAGTACGAAAAACACCGGGCTCCTTGTGTGCACCAAAAACCCTAGCAACAAACGCATTCTTCTACGTCTTTGTAAGTGGTATTACAGAAGTGTCTTCGAGATTTGCCAGATGTAGGCAGTGAGCAGGAAGCTAGAAAGCATACCATACCTAAAGGCATAACTACTGCATTGCTAAACTTACTGCCATGCAACTCTTTTGAACTGCTGAGTTCATATTGCAACTATATTAGACATACTGTCCACAACTTAATTTTTGCGAGGGTCTATTTTTCGAGTTTTTCTTAAATGGTGCACACCTCGCGAAATATAGATCCCATGAATAATTTCGGCAAAATGTCAACTTGCAGTGCACAAAAAAAAAATATGCATGATGGATCGACATGTCATTCTCACTTGTAGTTAAAAGTGGAAAGTGCAGTAATGACTTCCCGCCGGGGGATATTCCCCCAAGGAGATTGTAATTTTTTTTCTAGAAGCAGCTCTCTTTGCTTCTCATGGCTCAATACTGAAAGGGAAATGTTTGGAGAGAAGTTTTCTTGACCTGTCACCCAAGCTTTTGTCCGTATCCTTTCTGTTTGTCTGCTGCACTGTGTAGCGCCCCTCTCCTTTCTGTGAAGTGTCGAACTCAGTGACGGGCACAAAAGCTGTCAGAGCTCATCACGGCTTTTTAAAGTCTGAGTGTGTTTCGCTGAGTGATCGACGATGATATACGAAAAAACAAAGATGGTGAGGTGCTGGATGCGGACTTTGGTAAATGTGAATTACTTCAATAATCGTCCTTTTTCTGAAACGACCATTACCTTCCAGCTATGGTCAGTGCTGCGAGAGTTGAACATGACGTAGCATTGAGCCACGTTCAAGCCTTAGCCACATCCAAAACTTGCACACCTACACGCAACAGGGCACCACTAAGGGAGGGGCTTCCCATTCATGCCGTGTGAAATTTAGCGCTCATGCAATATGCTGAAACTGTGATGCAAGTCGGATTTGCGAAAGGTGAGTAATTTACAGTATTAAACAGGTGATTGGAAAAACAGGGGTTAAGTTTCCCTCACAAGTTCTAAGGTTTGAGCCTAACCATGGAAGCATCTCACACTTTTCAGTGATAATGGTCATAGAGTGTTGAGTTCACACTCATACTCATTGCACTTGCACAGCATCTCTGTGACTCGCATCCTTATTAGAGGAACCAGACCTCACTACTCCATGGCGGGGTACTGGCCCACAGTTCATACAATTACAGAATTTTTACTGTAAAATTAAAGGAAATTACAAGGATTTCAAGGGTATCAGAAGATTAAATTCAAGGAAGTTTGAAAGAAAATTTATGCTATGGCTCGACTCCAAGAATAAGTAGCTTTCTGTCACCTCAACTAAAAACCTTGCGATACCTCACAAAACTTGTGACATTCATACCGAAACTATGGGAATAAAATCCTATTCTCACGACAACAGATGTTTGCCAACCTATGCAATCAGTGCATGTGCAAATGGCATGAAGGACAGAACATTTTCCTGCTGACTGCACAGAGCAGCAGATGTGGCAGGTGCGGGTTTGCTAATTGTGTGGAATTGGCTTGTGTCGACTGTCCCAGATGTGGGACACCTTGTGCACATAGAACAGGCCCACTCATCTAAGTGACTATAGAGGCACAAAAACTTGGAACTAATGCTGCCGCTACATGCGCCACCACGGGTGTACACTCATTTTACATTGCTGTATTCACTCCATTCTAACGCGCACTTTTTTTTTCCGGAAAAACTCGTCTAAAATTGACACGTGCGTTAAAATAGAGTACGAGAATGAAACTACACCAGCAACACCACAGCAACATTGTCATCAGTGTTACAAAAATGGCTGCTTTGTACTTCTTGTGCCGATAGAGTTAAAGCTCGCTAATTCAATTCCCGTTAATTCGGAAATCCAGATAATTTGAACAACTGGCACACATGTAAATCTATGGCATTGGATGCTCATTAATTTGCACGCTATGCGTCTCACAATGGTTAATTTGAACAGCTTCGTGAAGGGAGGCTGTGTCCAGATATGACTGGCACGGTAAGCAATCATCAAAATAGCCTTACTCAAACCAGAATTGCGTGCTGCCGATTTGCCCGCGCACCTCTGATGTGCGTGCAATGAAAAACGAAACGAAATGCCCCCACCTCCGAAAACATTCCGACCGCTTAGTTTGTTTCTCTTTCCAGAGTTTCGCGCCAGTCTTCGGTGATGGTGGCTGATTGATTAATTCTTTATTAAAAAATGGAGCTAGCACGAAAGCCTTGCTGCTATCGGCCGCGCATCAGCCAGCCAACCGAACACAGCTGTGCGCTGTTTAGGACACTGATTGCTACCTCTGCACATTTCTCTCGCTTCCATTCGTGTGGTTCTTCCAGTGCACTGAATAGAGCACTTGTCATGTGCTGTTCACTTTTCTTGTGGGAAGCATGAAAATCGGGCACGTTTTTCTGACTGTGAAAAACGAGTGCACGTTACAAACGAGGAAGCGTTCAAGTGAAGTAAATATGGTGTATGGTCACCTCCATGAACTTAAACTTGATGCTTCTGCATATTTTCCTCACGTGTGGAATTTTCAAATAAACATGATATGCAAGAAAAATGAAATACCAATCCTTTTTGGTGATTCATGGATACAAGGATAACTGCAGGTTTTAATAAGTGTTGAAAAGCCCTTAAAAGGCTTCTACAAAAATCCCGGATATTCAAGGTTTTACAAGTTACACAAACCCTCTGTAGGTTATAAAGCACAAGAGTAGTGCCCTAGTGGTTAACAATATTGCAAAGAAAGACCTCTACTTTAGTCAATGCATCTGTTACTGTGGCATTTGTTGTCACATCTGCACAGTATAAGCTTCATAAGTAACTGGTTGCATACCTGCCATTAAACCCAAGCAAAGAACTATGGCTCACTTTGATAAACACTAACAAATAATGCACTAACAATAATCCTTACACAGAAGGTATGAAGTAAAGCTTGCATAGAAACGCTTCTCAAAGGTACGTGCACCCTACCCGGCTACACTGCATGAAAGCCTCACGGCAGCATTAATAATGCAGCAAGACAAAATACTTTGAACATAAATATGCTTAAATTTTCCTTCGATATTTTTTATTCAGTTTCAATGCACAATCTAAAAACTAGCTAAATGTTATTAGCAAGATGAGTTTTACGCAGTTTTCCCAATAATAGACCACATGAGAACAACTACGATAACTACACGAGAAGCACTGTAAAGCACAGATGCTCAATGAACTGCAGCACAGAAGGTTCTAATGTCCCTCCTAACTACAGAAATCAGGTGTTTGAATAAGATAAATTCCACCCATTACTCCATGTGCAACAAATGGTCTTAATGGTAAAAGCCCAGGATATGAGGAAGCATGACATTGTGAAGCCATAAGTACATCCTATTTTGATCCCAAAGAGCTGTGCTACATTTCATTTGCCTAAAAAATATTTAAATGCAACAGGTACATATATCTCACATGACATGCCAAATTGTAATATGCTCACATAAAGGTATAACATTTTGTCATTACATATGCTCAAGAATTAAATGCCAGTTCCAAGACAAGTCTCACCTGACCCCAAATTCAGCCAGCTGCTGGTTACGAGTGGCCAACCAGTCGGCTAGATTTTCGGAACACAGCTCCATCTGAACTTACAGCATGCCTCCAACATCCTTGAATTAAAAAGCAACAATGCAAATGCTTTCACTCTCGCATAACACTCTCTGGAAATGAAATCAGTGCCATGTATATTAGTATATAAGAGCTATATTTGTAGTCAACTCGATAATTCAAACTTGAAGAGAACCAAAGATTTTTTTTCAAAATTATGTAAAGTTTGAATTAAGCACAGCCTTTTTAATACATCTAATGTTGACAGGACCAAACAAGAAGTTAAAATTATAGGAAGTTTTAATTAAGTGAGTTTCAATTAATGGGAGTCCACTATATTCTACAGTTAAACCTACCAACTCCTCCACAGACAAACATAAGAAAAGCATGGACATTACTTTTTCAAGATCTCTGGATAAGTAATAGCGACCAGGATGCATCAATTAATGAATTTGTAAACATAATTAAATTATATGAAAAGTCCATAATTTTTCCATTATTTCAACACCAAACTTGCTGACAAGGAAACATTTTGCTTTCTCATGATGCACTAACATTCACTATGTACAGTTGAGCCAACTTATAACGACCACAGTTATAACGAATGGGCATTAATTATGAACGAGGGTGGTGCTACTGTGAAGATATGTATTAGGGCAATGGCACTGCGTCTCGGATATAATGAACAAACATGGTAGTGCCGCTCGGATACAGCAAACGCAGAGGTGCAAGAACTCGCCACTAAAGCCCAAAAACTCATGCTTCCCTCAAACTTGGTGACCGAAGGGCGCCTCCCTGCCCACATGACATCATCACAGAATAAAACAATAATACCACATTGAAACTAGATAACCGGGGGCCAAGGACGCGCCAACTGTCTACGATGCCAATCAGTGTGTTTGTGTGGGCTGGCTCTGCAAAATGTCTAAAGTGGAAGGATAAGTGTGATAAGTGCAAGACAGGGGTAGCGATGGATGCGAAACTACTGCCACAGCCGCTAGACAGGGTGCTGCAGATCAACAGCAGCAATTTAAAACGTTCGAATAACAGCCACTGGGTGTACCTTGCTGGCCCATCCGGTGAGGTGGCATGCGTCGCCTGCATAATCAGCTCTCCACCTTCTTTCTGCACTGCTAGTGCCTGCAGTCAGTGCTCACGCAGCGAACGGTGCAGTGGAAAGCAGTGCGATGACACATTTGCCGCACATGTGCACTGCGCTTAATGCGTCCAGCAGCATAGATGACTTTGTCGAACACTCATGTTATCAGATACATCTGGATTTGCGGTAACGTGTCATTGATGCACAGCTGGCCAGTCCTGGTGCCGCCTGTGGTAACTTTGTTAGTGCTGATGCTGACGCCAATACTGCACAGCCACGAACTGATGAACCCTTGAAAGCAAATTAAGAGCACCCCACAACAGCCAGGAATCTGATGAAAATGTCTATAATGTCGGCATATCACCAGCTGCTTTACACTTAAGGTATGAATAGTTAAAATGCGTCTCTGGAGCGGGTTATTTAGCACCAAAGATCTTGGTAAGAAGCTTATGACCTTGCTGGAGAGCTTAGAATGCACAGGACGGGCTCTGCTTTGGACACATATAATGGAAGTTTTTAAAACATGAACGCCACTTAAGTTGGACTTCGTATTTATGGCTATGAAGTGGGAAGTCCACTTGCCACGAACATCAGACACAATGAACGCAATACGCAAGACTGTCAGGTTCGTTATAATTGGGCTCGACTATAGTTGGCATGTCTGACCAACTTACTGAAGAATTCAGAAGATGGAATATGTCAGAAGTCACCACAGCTGGGGAGTTTGTGACGTGACTTGAAGCCTTTCTTCCATTAACGGCATGCCCATCACTGCCTTTTCCGAGCTCACTATCGCCCTTTGAGTTGTGGCGAGAACGTTTCAACTCCTCTGCAGAAGGCATGGTCAGCTTGCTTGGCTCTTCAAGTGAAGGTTATGGGAGCTTAATGTCCCAAAGCGACTCAGGCTATGAGGGACGCTGTAGTGAAGGGCTCCGGAAATTTCGACCACCTGGGGTTCTTTAACGTGCACTGACATCGCACAGTACACGGGCCTCTAGAATTTCACCTCCATCGAAATTCAACCGCCACAGCCGGGATCAAACCCGCGTCTTTCGGGCCAGCAGCCGAGCGCCATAATTACTGAGCCACCGCGGTGTGTTGGCTCTTCAAGTGAGGCACACTGTTCAGTTACACTGGTGTCTATGACAGTACACCAAACGAGGCTCTGTGTGCCAATAGTGCCACTCACTTGTGGTTGGAAAGTGAGGAAGAAGAGTGTGAGTGCTTGCGATGGTGGTGGTGGTTCTGGCTGGAAGAGGAAGTGGCATTGGTGGGACCCCCACCAGAGCCTGATGATGACCGGTGGTGGTGATGGTGTGAGTCCATAAAATAGCTTGCTTCTGTGGAAGTGTAAGGAGAAAGTGACTTGTGACATGAAGCTGGAACTATTTCTTGAGATGAGGACAAATCAACAAAATATAGTGGCGAGCCTGTGTTGTCGCCAGAGCCAGATAAAATGAGAACTGACCTGTTAAAAAAGAAAAAAAAGAGCAGTGTAGCAACCTTAACACAGACACAACTTCACATTCACAACTGCAAACAGTATGTCAGACACCAAACGACAGCAAAACCAATCTGGCAGAACAGACTTATAACTGCGGGATGTGAAAACGTATATTTGGCACATACATCAGTTCAACACAGTTCAAGCTGCATATTGTGAACATTCCTTGTTTTTTTTTTTTTTTAGGAAAGGAAATGGCGCAATAACTCTCACATTTCGGTGGACACCCAAACCGCCCTGTAAAGGAAGGGATAAAGGAGGGAGCGAAAGAAAAAAGGAAGAAAGAGGAGCGGTAGTGGAGGGCTTTGGATTAATTTCAACCACCTGGGGATCTTTAACGTGCACTGACATTGCACAGCACACGGGCGCCTTTTGTGTTTCGCCTCCACCGAAACGCTACCGCTATAGCCGGATTCGAACCCGGGAACTCTGGCTCAGTAGCAGAGTGCCCAAACCACTGAACATTTGTTAATAATCAATTTTTTTGTACATCAGCTCATCGGAGAAGGCAAAAAAGCAAGGTTTATAGGAAGCAGTACAGCTCCTACAGCTGTGCATGTATATACGCAGCCGAAATACAAAAGCACGATATACCAAAAATGAAGTGTATACACTTGCTGCTTTGGTTCAACAAATTAAATGTATCTGCGTCAAACCATACATTGATTTCTTTAGCCTCTGGTGATGGTCATATTTATTAGCCAAGTTGAGTTCAATGTCTATTACTTGAGCTTGAAAAAAGGAGAACGAGGCCAGGCGAAATGTTAACACTTCAATGAACATCACAGAAAGTTCTCCCTTTGCTTATACAGCTACAGGTGCTGTGGATGTTTTCTCTTTCGTTAAGAATTGTGAAGAAGCTCGATGACATGAGAAGGAGCAGAAGCATTTGCACCTTGGAGATGCAAGTGCACTCTACCAGCTCAGTCATCTAATGCCCCATTTGATACCATAAATGTATTTTGCACTCATGACTTTCACGTCATCATCCCTGATGAGGGAGCCGAGTCGGCTTCGAAACGGGCTAAAATTAAAGTTTGTGGTTGGAGATGTGCAGTTTATTAAAAGTCTTCAAACCCAACCAGACAGGCAAATCTGTCAAAATGTTTAGTTTTCAGAGTGGGTTAGGGAACAAACATGGGTTAATGACACCCTACTCAAAATCAGGAGGAGGAATGGTCTTGGGCAAGGCATGCAGTGCAAAGGCAAGATAACCGCTGGTCCTTAAGGGTAAAGGAGTGGATTCCAAGAGAAGGGAAGCGGAGCAGGGGGCAGAAGAAAGTTAGGTGGGCGGATGAGATTAAGAAGTTTGCAGGCATACGGTGGGCTCAGCTGGCAAAGGACAGGGTTAACTGGAGAGACATGGAAGAGGCCTTTGCCCTGCAGTGGGTGTAGTCAGGTGGATGATGATGATGATGACTTCCTCTCACAAGTTGTTCAAAGCACTGTGAAAGGTAGAGCACCCTTGTCCAATCAGAGCCAAGACAACAAATAGTGCCTCGAATATATGAGCAGTGTTGTGATTATTTTTCAAACAATTATTACAGTAACTGAAAAAGTAGATCAAGATGGGAGTTGCAAAAGCGCAGCGAGTGTTTCATTCACTTGTCAAATTAGCAGAGGAAGTCCGCACGAAGTGATGCGCCGCCATTTGTAAACATGGCGCCCACTGAATCAGCAGAGCTTCCTATGTGCAGCAGCTGGGCGCTGGAGCTCTTTCCCTCCCAGTGATGGAGCCACCAGTCACAGGGTGAGGGGCACAGAGGAACCAGGTTTGCAGCACACACCACAGCCTGCAGAGCGCTGCAAACGGTTGGTGAGGTGGAGTATATACCATACATTTGTGTTAGGCAAGCATTAGGCACCGAGGTTCAACAGAAATTTTCAAACTTCCCTTCAGTTGCTGATTCAGTGTTGGAAAGCGAGAGAGCTGAAAGCACAGTACCAAGCCCAGCATCTGCTGCTTGCCTGCATTTATGCGGACACTGGGAATGGTACAGCGCCTCAGTGTAAATATATATGCGTGTAAAATATGATAAGAGTAAAAAAACACCACCCCTTTGTTGCATTGTGTCCAAAGATTTTCTTCTTTGCACCCCCTACTGTTTCCCATTTCTTTTCAACTCTTTTCACTGAGAATGTGTGATGATTCCAAACTAAGTAACCGAAGCACAGAGTATACTGCAAAAGATTTTCCAAGGTGTTCCCTGATGCAGTCCCTACCGTTTTAGGCCTACTGCAGCTTTGCAGTCAGCTGTTCACAGCCACAACCATGGAAAAAAGCTTTCAAGCTAAACATGCTGTAGAAAATTTCTCAGCAGATAAAAGAGATAGATAAAGAGGAGGAGGGAAAGGCAGGGACAAGAACTAATGGAAAAAAGTGATGTTTTTTTCCACATGCGCCATATATGTATAACAGCTATCGTTGAGTTTACCACATTATACAGCATTGTGTAACTGTCAAATTTCATTTATTTTTTTTGTCCACATAGTTCTTTTATGTGGTAGGTCCAACAGTGTTCGTGCTCTCCTTAGAGCCATATAATATTACACACTTGTTGTCTGTTCTGAAGGAGCAAGACTCCTTAGTGAGCAGTGGTGTTGGTGCTGGCATGGAGTGCAGGTGCCAGCAAGAATCCTTCGTGAGCAGTAGTGTTGGCGCTGGCATGGTGTTCGGGTACCAGCAAGACCCCTTTGTGAGCAGTGGTGTTGGCGCTGTCATGGTGCGCAGGTGCCAGCAGGACTCCTTTGTGAGCACTGGTGTTGACATTGGCATGGTGTCCGGGTGCCAGCAAGACTGCTTTGTGAGCAGTGGTGTTGGTGCTGGCATGGTGTCCGGGTGCCAGGCACTCCTGTGTTCTTGCACAGAACAGTTGGGAGTGTTGTTCTGGTGCAGGTTGCATCATAGTAGAAGCAGGGCTCCCAGATCTTTCCGGGCTTTCTTCTTGTACTGCAAAGATGGACCCCAGTGCCAATGGCACAAAATTAGGCCACAAGCTGCCAATTCCAACAAGGATCCCTCTTAGAAAAAGATGCTATCGGGCTAGATAGTTCAACTTTTGAAAAGTTGTGAAGAATTGCATGGACTGTCTTCCAGTGATATGATTGCTTGAAGGCACTTTGGAGTAGCTTGTGGAGCAGCCAAAATTGCCTTTTGGCGTAGAAAAATGAGCGTTTGGCACAGATATATATCTCTTTTTCCAGTGTATAAGTAACATCTTTTTAAAGATATATTTTGTCTTTGACGCGCAAAAATGACACGCAACCACAGCGAGCAAGTGATAGCTTCAGCTCTTCAGATCAAGGCTGCAAGACACCTCAGCGAAATGCGGAATGGCGTATTTTGGTGCCAAGTGATATTTTTTTGTGCTTAGCACACAAAAAAAAAAAGACTGAAGATAGGCTGTCCATGTGTCCTGTATACTAGATAAACAAAAAAGAAAAATTTCATTACAGTGAGGACTGCCAACCCTTGTGGTATTCTATCTATAATGGAAGCCATGATCTCTTGAATATTATATATGTTATTGTGAAAACATTACATAGCTCATTGGCAACGAAACCTGGCGTTTGCGTTGACCAGCAGCAGTGGTCCCAAAAATCCCAGATGACGTCATCGTGGTATCAAAGGAATATAAAATTTCTTCCGAAGGCGTGGGGAACTAAACCCAGGACTCAGATTGCGAGGCGAACATGCAACCCATGGGCCACAAAACCACATTGATTCTTGGCAAAAAAAAAAAAGGTGAACATGGTATATGCTTTTTACTTACGACTGTGTCAAAATGAGTAGGTGTGTCATTAGAAAGGAAGATGAAAAAAAATGTAGAAAAACAACAAATAGAAACAATTTCTAAATGTAAATAAAAATAATAAGAAACAATGCATTCACATTCAAAGCACATAAGTAGTCTTAAGTGCCCCCCGTAATTTCTTTTTTTCCCAGCACACACCCTACCCTCCAACTGCTGACAGTACAAAGCAATGAACAGATGCAGGTTATTTTCAGCCCCAATTATTTTAACGCTATAGTGCTAACGGCCCAGCTGTCCAGAAAATCCGCTGCCGGCGTTGTGAGCGAAAAATCATGAGCATGACTCTGGCAGGGGGCACCCAGAGAGCAACTTAGGAGGCAGGTGGGCCATCTAGGTCATGCGACCTTGCAGCGTCATCACAACTTGGCCACCGGATAGTGATCAAACTGCCAACCGTGGCAGGTGGAAGTTAAATAAGTAGTTGGTCGCTCGGGAAGAGCAACCTAGGCTACACAAGCAGGGCAGTGGCACATCCGCTTAAAGGAGTATAGACACCTCAATTTTGGGTGCGTGTTTTCTTGTTTGTAATGATGCGTAAGGTATTATTATACATGGATTACCACCTAGTATTCTCCTACAACTGCTAAATAATTTATATTCGCATTTCTTTCTCGTGCTGTTTCGGTTTCCGTTTCAACAGCTGAGTGAGGACTGTGACATCAACGTGTGCTTACAGGTCACATGAGACATGAAAAAATAGCAATATAATCGCTGCTTCCACATTCGTCGTCATTCTGGCTCTTGAGGATGGCTGGCGTCAGCAATGCAGCAAATTAAAACAATGAAGCAGCGATTATATGGACTTTTTTCCATGCCCCACGTGACACAAACGCACTCTTTGACGTCACAGCCATCGTTGGGCTGCTGAAGCCGAAACCGAAACAGCATGACAGAAAAATTTGATTATAAAATATTTAGTTGTCGTAGGTGAATATCACATGGCGATTCAAGCGTAGTAGTGTCTTCCGCATCATTGTAGAGAAGAAAACATGCCGCCAATGTTAGGTGCCTATACTCCTTTAACTGCCGGATCACTACACCAGGAGGGGTATGAGGACTCCCAGGAATCCATGAATGAAGTAGAGAATGACCTGCATGCATGGAAGTTATTCCAATACACTATTGTTGTCATACCCTTAAGGCGAAGCTTAAGTCTCCCCTCCAATATTTAATGGTGTTGTACAGCTAGGCCTCACACTACCATCATTTTCAACTCGCCCTAGTATAACCATTTGCCCTGTGGCTTCATGGGGAGCACATCACAGCATTTTGAAGGACTGCAAGAAGAAAGGAAACCTCGGGGGCCTATGCAATAAATTGAGGTTACGTAAAGCAGGCGAGGGATAGGCATTCCACGACTCCTCACCCCCAGTGCAAAAATTTTTGAGCTAGCATCAATAACAACGAAGATATAGACGATTAAAAATTACGCTCCTCCTCTCCCCTCTCAACTCGTGCACGCAGGGCGACAGAAAAAATAAGGAAAACAGGTCTGGGACTGGGCCCCACCCATGAATACGTCATCCGCTGACGTTCGGCTTGCGACTTCCGGTTGTTGCACCCAGCGCCCCAGCTGCAGCGTCAACAGTGTCTCTCCGGTCTCTCTCGCCTTCCTGGATTGAGGCGCGCGTCAGATTCCTTTGCTTGTTGTCTGTTGTAGTTCTAAGCCTGTCACAAAAAATAACGAGCCAACAGTCGGCCAATTCGGTCTGCCAAAACCACGTCGTCGTGATGTCTGGCTCTATGTCACACTGCGCCTGCGAAAACAGTCGGCCGAGTGTCAGCGTCGGCGCCAGGTCTCCCGCAAGAGGGCAGCTGGCCGATGGTCTGGGTGGTCCACCAACTCCCATGTTACACTAGCGAGACCTCCTGCCGACCTGGCCCTTTCTCATTCTCAGTCTTCTTTTGTCATAACTCTTTTAAACAGATCCATATATAGTAAAATAAACTCCTTAACAATCGTGATTATGGACCTAGATTGAGTGCCGCCCAGTACTGAGTGGCACTGATTGTTGGGTCAGAAAGGCATGGCATGAAAAATACATCGTCTCTCGCAGGTAAACAAGGAAGAGATTATATAAGGCTGAGAAATTAAAGAAAAAGTGCTCAACCACGCCGACTCAAACTTGGGACCTCCAGACTGAAAACCTACTACTACATCCACGACGCCACGGAGGACAGCGATATTTGCTGGCTTCAGAAATGCACATCTGAAGTGTGACACTCGCACCGGGAGCAAAACAGGCAATACATGTGCGAAAACTTGGCTGGCACGCTACACCGGTCGCCGCTTGCGAACTTCAGTCCAACAGCAAGCAGGGAGACCCGGAGCAGCAAGCATCAATGCACTGCTTGGCTAAAGCTCAAAGCGTACGCTGGCCACCGCGCAGCACTGACCGACCGCTGTTTGGCTTAGTGTTGAAAGTTCGCACCAGAAAATACGTAATAGCCAAACCATCAGAAAGACCACCTGAAATATATATATATATATATATACATACACACACTCGAGCGGCAACAAAGGATGCCTGCCGAAGTAGCGAGCTTTCAGCAATGGCGCTGCCAGTGGTCGCGCCGGCCGACGAATTGCGCAGCTGCCTGGCTGCCCTGGTCGTCGCTAGGCCTACCTATAGCTTCTTTCGCATCAAAGGTGCTACGGACACCGCTTCGGAAGTCGCTTGCACTATAATAAAAGGTACACTATTAATATCGTCTTGCTGCCAACAGCATCATCTCACAATAAACTAAAGAAATGGTCAATTTTCGCGACGCCTTCGGCAGCGGAGCTAGCGGACAGCTGCGGGCGTCAGGCGAGCCGGACAGCAACGGCGAGCCAGCGGCAGCTGCAAGGCGATTCTTGCAAAGAATTTGCTCATATCACAGTTGTTACTTCTACCAGCCACTCGGTATTGATCAACGATCCTCAAAAATGATATATTGTTCACATTTCTCTATCCCAACGTTTATGATTTACGTTAAAAAACATCTTCAGCTCATTTTTATGACTGTGGCCGACGGGATCAAGGCTGGTCTGCCCGCCAGCTGGCTCGGTCCACTTCACGTTCGTACCAGAAAAGACAAAACAGCCATTATATCAAAGCCATTCTATATTCGAGCAACGATAGCATGCCTGCGGCAGTGACGGGCGACAAACTGCGCTGCTTCCCGGCTGCCCTTGTCATTGCTAAGCCTACACTTCCCGTAGGGGCTCGCAGGGCGGCATGAGCAGACGACTTTCACGGCTACCGGAAGTGTGCCCGTGACGTCGTAGCTGCCGTGGCTCCAGCGAATGACAGCGTGTGGTGGACTGCCGACGTCACTGAACTAGTGACGTCTATTTTCACGATTTTAGTTCCAAAGTCGGTCGCTATGAGAACACCAATCGGCACGCGAATTTTAAAAAACACGCTTTTTTAAAATTCATAATAAATTGTCTGCTCACTTCCGAAGACTCATACTTAGTGTGGATGCTTAGCATCATTTCTAATCATTCAGAACATTTACAAGCGACTTTTAATTCATTGCATAGTCCCTTTAAGCACACTGTATGAAATCCTGTACTCAGCACACATTAGGGTGGGTGTCCAGAATACATCGGACATTGCATCACGGCTGAGCTCTGTCACGTGAATTTGGACTTCCGAGTCATTTCTGCGGTTTCGTTTGTATAGGCATTGCTTGCAGACGTGCGGTTTCGACCTTTCTTCCTTTAATACTAGCGCTCACAACGCTGAAAAAAGGGTGTTATGCGCTGCCTCAAACTGCAGCAACTTCAAAGCAACGGAATGCAACATGTTCCGAGTGCCATCAAGTAGTGAACGGCGAAAACAGTACGGCGTTGCGATCCGTTGGCAGACTGCTTGCTACAAGCTCCACGGACAGCTCTTGGCTTTGCTTCGAGCATTTTGTTAGCGGTAAACGTTTTAGAGCGTTGTGGAAGTTTGAGGATTTGGTTAAGTAGGCTGTTTTCTCTCCTTGAGGAGCACCAATTTCTCGCTCGGACAACTTCGGACACAGCCGTTCTCACATGACTGCAGTAGCACCGCGCGGTAGTAGGTGTGCAGAAATGTGCTATTTGGCCTCTGTCACTACAGCTCGACAAGATGTTAAAGGACGGAACGATTTATTGCTCAGGAATTTGTGCTGCATGCGAGTTGCTCGAATTCAGAGCTGACACTTCAGGCCTATGCGATCGCAACAGTCAGCTGCCGAAACGGCGACACCGGCCACGGCGGGATCCCGTTGCCTGACATTGCTGGTCGCAGTATATGTTTAGGAGCACTTTTATTAAAACTTGGCACTGGGCTAGTTGGTTAAACATTTCTTTGAAACAGGTTAGCGCCAAAAAATACAAACACAAGGCGAGAGAACGACGACACGACACAGATGAGCGCTCATCTGTGTCGTGTCGTTCTCTCGCCTTGTGTGCGTCTTTTTTAGCGCTAACCTGTTCCAAAGAGCACCTTTAAGATATGTGAATTGTTTTATGTGAACCCATTTTCCAACTTCAGGCCCAAAGTGAAACACATGTTTTCACCAGCAGACCAGTCGATCAACATGAGCACACAGCAGGTGTGGAGAAATTACAAACGAGCTGTTATGTTAAAGTTACCCGTTTGTGTGGATCCGCATGTTGCAGTTATATTTCTCCGTTTCCTGTGTGCGGAGAGGGAGGGTGACAGACAAGCTGATCACATTACAAAGTGATAAGAATTAATCACCGCTATTTTTTTCATACTCTGAGGCAGTAAGTTATCAGAAGCTATACTTCAGGATAACCGAACTTAAAAAAAAAAATATAGCAGTCGACATAGTCTAGCTGTTATTCACCTCTCATTGTACAGCATGTGGGAGAATTGACATCGTGGGACAAATGTTATAATACTGAGCTGTCGCTATGCAGCAAAGCATCATTCGAAAACCACCTAGGTGATGAAAATGCATGTGAAGTAGATAAACGTTTGCGTCTCTAGCTTACATGTGATGCATTGCATGATTGCATATAGGAATATTGCACTGAATGGTTGATTTATTGAGAGAGACGTTGGCGATTTCAAGAAGTGCAAAATGCTGCAAGGACGGCAGAGGCCGGTCTGGTAATCGTTGGGTGAATTATCAGTAAGGATAATGAGTAATAAACATGCTATAAAATTGCTAGTTTTAAAAGGCCAAGGAACAGATTGTGTTCACAGACATTCCAGATTTTTTGGCATCACCAGTGTCTTAGGGACGGTTTAGCAAAGCCTGTTAACATTCAAGCTATGCCGCAGTGTTCACACCAAAACTAAAACTGGATGGGAATGCCTTTTGTTCAACATCAAACAAGACTTCGTCAAAGGAACTTGTAGAAAATGCTAAAAACAACTCAGATCAAGCCTGTGTGTGTGCTGGAAAAGCCGAAGCATGATTTTTTTACGCTCTATCATGCTACTTATTATAATTCACTATTTATCACTCAGATCTCCTGCATTAAAATCCTTTATTACATGCTGTGCTGTATAATTTGTGCCTGAAAAAGTTTTTGCAAGACAAAGATTATATCAGATGTTATTACCCACATGACAAGAAGAGTTTCCAATTAACAGCTGATGAACTTCCTCATTTTGCAGTTAAACAGTAAAGCTGCCTATGTGAAGAGTTAGTTCTGCTTTTGGCAGCGGTCTGCTTTCTGTTTTGTCTTTGTGCCTGACTTTTATTTATGTTGTGGTGCTTGTAGCAAAGTTGTGCCGCAGGCTTTGATGCTTTGTTTTGACTTGGAGTTTTCATTAAGAAAAACACAAGGCAAGCTAATCTTCTGTCCCGCTGCTTGTGTTATTACTTACCTACCTTACCTTGAACACTTTGCGTACAATGCATAAGTTTTATATTTCCACATTTCTGTACATATGCATCAACAGCTGAGGTGCCAGCCATTGGGACATCTGTACGTATATTGGCTAGTGTTTCTTCTTCAACCAGGCTCCAAGCACTAAGTACACGACAGAAAAATGGCTACAGGCTTGCCTCTGCCTTGATGGGAAGCGACATTGATTTACATTCTGAAGCCAGTGAACATTCAAGAGATGCCATAAAACAAAGCATTTATTTTACTACTTCTTTTTCATCTACATAAAGCAGTAATCAGCATTGGGAAATGAAGCACAGGAATCCTCAACATTCAGAGCTGCAAGTTATAAGCAAATGGCATGTAATGTCCCACACCACCATATGCAGACTGTGAAATGCATTGCGTGGTTAATTTTGTGTGTGAGTGAGGTTCTTGTGCACGTACCAAAGCCTCAGTAAATGGACCTCTCTCAGTGCTGGAATAGCTGCTGTCACTTGCCTATCAATGCCCTTGACGCACATTAGGAGAGGTTTTCAGCCACAAAATCTAGGCGCATGCTCGGTGCAATTCGTACTGACAGAAAGAATACAGTATTGCTGAAAATGCAACAAATTTGTCATGCAGTTGCATTTTTTGCATTACAGACGAACTTAAATTCAATTGCTTGAGACAGTTGTTATGCATGCCAGCTAGTGCAGTAATTATTCCATAAGCCATAGCAAATATTTGACAAAAGCAGTTGAGCTGACAAGAACATAACAGACAGTAAAACAGATTGTGCACCTTTGCTAAGGTTGTGAAGCACTGCTAAGCACAGATTTTTGGGAGGATCTCAACGTGCCACATGTGCCAATTTTAGCGCAACTAAAACGTGGTCTACTTTGCTTGCAGCAATGACAGCTCCGGTGCTACTGCGTAGCAAGAAACCCTTTCAGCTCCGCTGCAGTGCACATGAAAGCTTTGTAGACAAGAAAATCATAAAATATTGTAAATTGTATGGTGTCACGTCTAGAAGCGATACATGGGCAATGAGGGACACCGTAGTGACAGGCTCCGGATTAGTTTAGACGGGTTCTATCGCACAGCACATGGGCGCCTTTCGCGCACCGTCGCCATCGAAACGCGGCCACCGAGTCCCGGATTGAACCAGAATCCTCCGACTCGGTAGCCGAGGGCTCTAACCACTAGGCCACTGCGGCTGGTGTAGAAAAAGTACCTCAAGTCCTTTGAGGATTTGCATGATGCAAGCTCTTCGCCGTCGCAGCCACTCTGCTAAAATGTGCGCAGCAGTGCGCTCGTATACATAACGCTAGGCCACAGTTGTTGGTAGTCCATATATTCAGCGCTTGGTAGCTCGAAACCTCTCGGAAATATGTACCCTAACATATATTAGATATCAATGTAACAGCCGAGTAACAACAGGAGAACTTTTTAGCAAGTGAATGAAGCGTCCTAAACTTCTACGCGAACAGACGACGCATGCCGAAACATTCGCACTTGCAACGCTTTTTCGCCATTAATTCAAATACGGAGCGTCGAGCGTAGACATAAAATGCACGTACAGCATGCTCACCTTTTTTACGACTTTATTCGCGCGTATTAACACATGAAGAGCCAAATTCAAGCTTGTCAATTCCGTATTTCAAGCAAACCGCTGTACACATGCATCTCGCCGAACGACTCGGAAATAGGAGTACCCAGCATGCCTTGCAGCTCGTTCAGATTGGACACCACCTATGACACTGACATAATAGGCACTATTTGGTAGCACAAGTTTTCAAGATCTGCCATAATTAACTCTAAAGCCTGTTTTGCCAATGCATGGTCTGAGTACCATTTCATGCTAAACTTTAGACAAAGCAAGTTTTCCAACTCCTGCAATGATCAAGCTTAATGCGTAATTAAATGGACAAGTCTGAAGTAAGCAAAATTGATGAAATGTTCCAGATGCTGTATGCCCTTTATGTCCAAAAAAAAAAAAGCTAAACAAAAAACAAGGTGGCCTTAAATTGTCGAAAGTGTCGCAGTAGATGACATCAATGTATCTGCTTTCACTATTTTTCTTTCTCCATTCCTGTTCAATTTTTCTCACTTAAGCACAGCATTATATTCAAGCAGGAATTGCCTAACACCAATAGAAGCACAGAAACAACACTTGTTCTGGCTCAAAAATACAAGCCCAGACAGAAGGCCACTGTCTCAAAACTTGCAGACACATTTAATACTTTATGGTACTCCAACCAATTCGGCAGGCAAAATTGAAAATTCGTCTAGGATTCACTACCGAGGCACATAACTACCCCTAATATGCAGCATCGCACTTGACACAATGTGCCAATGCTCCTTTTAAAAACACCAACAGGCTGACTTTTTAGGTTGTCCAGAGAGGTAAAGCTCATAGAGCAAAGAAGTTGTCAGGTAATGAGCATGGCCATAAGTCTTACTAAGCGGCTAACCAAAAAAAAAAAACACACATTACCCATTTATTTACAACTAATACCAGCCTTATCACCAGGCACTAGGCAAGAGTGGCATCTCAAACAGTCCAACAAAAGAATTGGAGAAGACACTTCATCGCCACCTTAAGGGTACGACACGATTATGAGTTAATGCCCATACATGTGGAAGTGGTCATTCTCTGCTTTACATACATAGACCCCTGGGAGTCCTCACACCACTGCTGGCGCAGTGGTGTAGCAGTTAAGTGATGCACCACTGCCCAGCGATGACAGGTGCTGCCACCAGTGGAGGTTGTGAGACCCAAGCTGCTCTTCCCGAGCAAACACTCGCAACCAATCTTTAATTTAACTGCCACCTACCACGGTGGGCAGTTTGCTGACAATCCGGTGGGCAGGTTGTGATGATGCCACACGCCCCGTGACTGGCCCATTTTTCGACCATGGCAGGTTGCACAAGGACAAGCAGAATCTTGTGCCTCAGGTTGTTCACAGGGTGGCCACCTGGGCTGCCCTACCACGGCCAATTTTTTTTCTTACAACTTTGCCACTGCCAGATTTTCTGCAGAACTAGAGCCTTCACGCTGTCGCATTAAAAACAGCAAGCAGATACCAGACGCTGATGAGTATAATGCTACCGTTATACCAAAGATAGGTCTGTACATTACTCACCTTTGGACTTGGCCTCTAACCATGCTTGGTAAGCAGGTGAGTTGAGGTATAACTCATATGCTCCTTTGTACTTAATCTGCAAAAGAGAAAGAGTTGGTTCCATGGGCAGCTTTCGAACAGAGGACTTAGCTTGTGTGCGTACATTTCTGTGCAACAGCAGCAAGCAGCCATGCTCTTTTGAATAAGTCAGCCAAAAATAAGCATGCTTATGGCATTATGTTCCCGGAAAGGCAAGAAACAAAGTCATTGTGGGAGTAGTACTATAAGCCAATGATATGAGGATGGGGAGGGAGATCACCAATGAGGACTACCCAAAAAATTTTCTTCGGAAGACCATTTACTTCCAAAAACACAACAACATGCACTGATAAATCAACCAACCGCAATCAACCCCACCACAGAAATATGTCACTCTGCCTTATGTACGAGGCGCCAGTGGAACCATCGCTCATATCTTAAAGAAAGGGAGCCTCCAAGTAGCGGACAAGCCCACGGACACGTGCTGTTTTGCCTACCTGTTCCCAAAGATTGTACACTGAAGAGGAGGAGGAGAACCGTTTACTGGTCAAAGAAAGGTATTGACTGAGCTGGTGACTAGAGACCTCAGTCCAAGACCCCAGTGGCCTTGGCCGAAGAGCGCTTCTGCTCGTTGGCTCTCCAAGGTGATGTTGGTCAGATGAACCTCCCACTGCCCCAGTGACGCATCCAGTTAGTTTAGCCTGACACTCACATGACATAAGAAAGAGTATCAGACTAGCGCTGCACCAAGGGCAGGTGTTTTGGTATTTGGTAGGATGGATTTTGTGGACTCTAGAAAGGCTTGTAAAAGTATTTGTTTGAATTTGATACCAGGCGTAGGCTTCCTCTGAGCTGAGGCGCCAGTGTGATGGTGAATAGATCTGGTGGTTGAACAAGAGCCCAAGGCATTGTCTACAAAATTCCTTGTGCCGACTGCGACGCAAGCTACAACGGCGAAACAAAAAACCTAAAAGAAAAAACTTGGCAAAACATAAACTACATCTGCAACTTTGCAAGAGAGCGCAACCGGGCAGCCAAACATTCTAAGACGCATACGATTATAGAATAAACTTTGAAGAAGACACCATCCTCGGAACTGGAACAAATGACAAAAAAAGGCAATTACTCGAGTCTCGACATGTTCAAATGATCCCGAACCACACAAAGGAAAACCTGCTCCCTGTATATATGCAGGGACTTCGCTCTGCAGCCCACAGAAAAAGAGAAGGTGCCAGCGACCATCACCGCATAGCAACATGACTCACAGCCTTAACCCCAGTGTCAACGTCCTTTCCCGCATTCCTTCTTTCCACTCCTTTCCACCCCACCATGTATACTTAAAGATGCTAGCCACAGACCACAGTAATACTTGAAGAGGAAGCCGAGCCGGCCCCGAAACATTCGGTTTCAAACCACTTTTTCGTTCGAGATATGTCACAGTTTAACTTCAGTTTTCAAACCCAACCATCCAGGCAATTCTGTCGAAGCGTTTAGTTTTCAGAAATTAAGATCCTTCTGCTTTTACAAATGTTAACTAGCATAAAATCTTCCGCTGTACTGCCAACCACAGGTTTAAGTTGGTCACGACAAGCACATAATTCAGAAATCACAGCAAGGAATTCAATAGCCCCGAGAGTAACTAAGTGGGCACATCTTCTGTATCTTAGCACTCCTAGTTATTAGTCACCATAAACTGCAATATAAACCGACAAACAAATGACGGGAAGAATCAAATTGTCAAGCAGCCACAAAACCACACTCCTGGACATCGAAAGCATGTCAGTGGAAGCACACAAAAAATAATTACAAAACAGTCTTCAGGGCAGAAGGTTACATACACACAGGTCACACAGGATACAGTACCTAAACAACTGGACACAATGAGTGCCAGTGACCACAACCAGATGAGAATGTGTGGTGAGATCTGTGGGCAATGCTCTACAACACTAAAAATGACAAACAGGGATTGCAGCCATGAAAACAACAGGTTGCAGGCACAGTCGCGATGAAAAACGATTATCACTGTGACGTGCCATCGGAGTGGCGGATAGCAACTCTCGGCATTGCGCTAACGAACATGCTGATAACAAAAGTGCCAGGCGTGTTCGCGAAGCACGGCTCTGCACCAGCCACACGGTGCGATTTTCTTCGCTTCGGTTACATCAGTGTGCTAATCTTTTTTTTTTGTCGCGACTGTAAATATGACAGAAGAAATGGTGCAGCCAAGCGACGGCACAAAACAGGGTAAGGGGGGAAGGAGTAGAGGAAGAAAGGGGACCAAGCCACAGGCTTACGTAGCAGTAACATGTGAGTGTGACAGTGCTCACCATCTCAGTTTCATAATCCTTGAGGTATTGCTGCTTTGTCTCATCTGGCAGCTCCCTCCACATCTGACCAGTTGTTCTGCCAACATCCGTCATCTTCAGGTCTGGGCCTGAGGTCCTCACCATATTCCATACCTTAAAGAAACAGATCAATGAAGCCAAAAACCTCCTGCCTTTGTTCTGCACTGTCAAGAAGAATTCTGCATGGAAACCACTACGGTATTCTCTAAACTGCAGGGAAGCAGGTCTCACACAAGGTGTGACCAGTACCTTTCATCCTTTTGTTACAGACATCTGCCTGTACCATAATCGGGCAGTTTCACCGGAACACAGTGCCTGCTGCACTGCAATATAATGTCAACAAGTTATGAGATGCACTAGGAGTTATAAATATTGAGCATCTACACTAGATGTCAATGTGAGCAAAGACTAAGCACCATTTACACATTATATTTGCATATGGTCAGAAGTAGAGGTAAATTTTCTACACCATATGCCATGAAAGAAATCCAAAGTTTGAAAATGGACATATACCAGGCTATGAATCAATGGCACCATCACATTAAACTACACTCACATTAAACTACACACCAACACAAAAATCTTAAAGGGGCCCCGAAACACATAATCAGTAAATTGCTTTGGCTGTTGGTTGCATAGAATGAGTTATAGTGATGATATTAGCATTGGTCGTACCACATATATTCCGGTTCTTAATATTTTAATTAGCTCGCAAAAACAAATTCACGACGCTGACGGTGTCACCATATACAGTGGCAGTTTTTCGCAGTGGATATGACACCGCGCGCGCGTTGTTGACGGGAACGTTGCTCGCCATGACCAATCGGCGCGTTCCTGGCGAGGGGTCATGGTAGGCGGTAAGCAGTAGCGGTACGCGCTATGCTAAACTTATCTAGTATCTTGCGCAGGCCACCACTCCGTCGCAGTATCTCGCGCTCAAGTTAAGATCCAGTTCAGATCGCGTTCAGATCCATAAGTCAGGGAACGTTACTCGTCACGTCACTGTGCCGTCGACGTGACGATGAAGCATCGCTGGGTCAGCTGGGCTTTCACATGGTTGTTGTAACCACGAAACCGGCGCTACCAGCCTTGGCAAGAAAGAGTTACAGCGATTAGGCAACCATGGTGTGCAAAGTTCCGCGACGTGCTCAGATAGGCTGTTTTGATTGGTCCTTCCCTATGTCCTGATTGGGAGAGTGAAATGGGAATGGGAAGCCAAGCAATAATCGAGTTGGGGGTAGTATTTCGTTTGCTTGTATTTTTAGATTTCTTCACTGAATAACTCCCGTTCCTATGCGTCGATTCCTGTAATTCTTTTTGAGTCAGCATCTGTGTGACATAAAAAATCCATCTGAAGTATAGCCGGCATCCGTTCAAGCAGTGTTTCGCAGCCCCATTAAGACTAATATTTAATTACAAAATAAACACATTTTCAGCCTTGAAATATTTGCTTATTGTAAATGATGTTTGGCAATGACTCGCTCATCAGGAAAAAAAACGTGTTGTTGATCATAAAATTCGTCCACTGGCTGGAGCGAAATGACATCACCAAACCAGAAGTGAAGTTGCTTCTAATAAAGGCATCAACAGCTTCTAATACTATCGTATTGCCGACATATAATGTAATTAGGTGTCCTTGTGAATTTTTGTGCACATTTTGTTTCCCCCACTTAAATGTTAAATTTGGAACCATCAACTACCGAAAACGCATCAAGCTGCACCCAACTTGTGCAACTTCACATTCCAAAACCAGTCTCCAAAGTCAGCCATTTAGCCTCATTCAAAAGCATAGCTCTCCAGCTTTATAACGCAATAGCGTTAGGGGCTCCATGTTGCAGAACAGCCAGCATCGTTGTCAGTGTCACTAGCCATGAGCGAAAAATCCATGAAAAATTCCCAGAGAAGCAACGTAGGTGGGCCTATATTAGGTCACTTGACGTTACGACATCATCACAACTTATCCACTGGATTGTGAGCAAACTGTCCACTGTAGCAGGTGGCAATTAAATTATTGATTGGTCATTAAACTGGGTCTCACAAGCCCCATGGTGGCAGCACCTGCCATCGCAGGGCAATGGTGCATCTCACTATTTTAAAAAAACAATTCATTGCAACAAAAAGAGAGGGAGGTCCAAAAAATAAAATGAGATGGTCAACTGAAGATCTTCCAAAATACCCCAGAGTTGCCTCTGAAGGACGCTCTGCAAGGCAGAGGGCTCCCTGAAAATGACACGGACCGACGTCTCCTGGAAGACCCATAACGTATGCATTTTGCTAAGTGTAGCGCAAGCAACTCTTGCATATGCTGAGATAGTGTGGAGTGCTTTGAAGCAGGATCCCGCAGGATTTGTTATTGTTATTGGGTTTTTCGGCATGTTCAATCATAAATGGGGCATCAGGCTTTCGTTTTCTCACATCTCACCTACAGTAAAAAAATATAAGCGATAAATCTGCTTTATTTTTTACTTTTAGTGACAATTCTGCTGCTCCTAGGCCCAAAGAAGCACATTGGTTCGTTGGTGGGGACACTGAAGTCACTTTAAGAGTGGAATGCGACAGCATTAGATTTCACATTTGTCGCAGTTTCTGTTGCAACTTCTGTGTATGTTTACGTCAGTTCCTTAGCAATTGTTGGTCTATCAACCACTACATTCAGACTGCTAGCTGCAGTAGCAGGTATCCGCTGTATGGCAGGACGAAACCAACATTTGCATATATCGCAGTTTTTCTGTTTTTTTTTTCTTCTCTGCCTAGGTTGCTGTCTAGAAACTAGGTTGCTTACAACCCGGTGGGCAGGTTGTGATGACGTCACAGGGTCACGTGACTTCTCTTGACCAGTCATTAATTTAACTGATATATGCAATGATGGCCAGGTTTCCACCTCCCAGGGTGGGCTGGTTGTGATGACGCCACGTGATATCTCTCGCCCAATCAAGGTGGCCCATAAGGGTAGGATGTGATGACTCCACAAGGTGATGCGACCTCTCTCAACCAATCAGCGAATTTCGTGATACTGGACATCAGCGAGATTTTGACAACTAATTATGTGGCATTAAAAATTGTTTGTTCTAAAAACCAGATGGAGCCACTAGGCAGAAGTTATCATTAGGTCTTTGTTTGCATATTTGACAAACAGCGTAACATACAGCTGACAGTGCCTATTTATACTCCTTTGCAACCATATCTGCAAAAAGTGCAAGCAGATGACAAGCAGACAACGAGGCGTAGAGGAACATGTTTAATCCACTCTCCTGATTGGTTGAGGAGGTCTTTAATTTCTATAGTGCTGCAAGGAACTTATGAGATGGAGTGTATACAAGTTCATGCTCTAATAAATAAAAAATGGTTTAATCGGTACACATGCCTAAATATTATGCTACGCTGAAACTCATTAAACCCAGCAGAAGGTGTGTGATATGAATGAAACATCTTGGGAAGATAGAAAAGTAAAACTAGCGCTACACAACATACAGCTTTCACAGAGTTTAATGACTTATACAGGATAGTGTAAACATTGAGCAATCTCTGTTTCTTACCAGTCTACTGTACTTCATGTAAGGTGTCAGGGGTCGATGAGGAGCCTTAGGTGGTTTGGGCAAGTGGCTTATGGCCTGCATAAGAGATAACAACAGTCACAGCAGCATCATGAACACCATGCAAAGTAGCCAAAAGTGAAGCAGCGGGTCAGACGTATGCCCTGAGGCTGCCATCGGTCATTCCCAGCATTGTTCCATTAACTGGTTTCCGGCAAAGCGTATCAATGCTGGGGTTTCACATTTGCGTGGAGACTCGGCATTTTTTGCAACGTGTGCGAGATTGCTTCGGCCCTCCCACTTATGATTTATGATAGAAAAAAATAATGGGACAATAGGACATACGACATCTGATACAACAAATCTGCAAGAGCAGTTACATTTGCCCTCAATGATTAGTTTGATGCTTTTACTCTAAGCCAAGGCTTCATACATGAGAAAGAATTTAGCTGGAGAGTGAAAGTGGGCAGAAGTGGGTCGAGGGTGGCAGTGGGTGGGAGTTTGGGTAGGGAGACAGCTGGTGGGTAGTGCATCTGGAGGGCAGCTGGCTTTCTTACTACATCTTTGAATTCGATTTTGTCACTTTTTCGTGGGCTTCCAATGGGTGGAGCCCTTGTGGACGGTGAAGGCAGGTGGGTTAGTGGTGGGTGTACTTCTGGAGAGTAGATCAGGTTGGATGGGTGGTGGACGACATTTCTTAGGGTGAAAATGGGTGGGCTTGGGGCGGATCGGTGGATCCAGGGCTGTGGTGGGTGGTTCTGGAGGGTGAGAGTGGACGCTCCTCGCTTGGGCTGGAGGCTTCACTTCAACAGATGTCAAATTTCTGGAAGGGGGGTAGGTGTGACGCTAGCGCTGCTTTCACAGTAAAACAGATTTTAGCGCATTAGAAAGATGTTTATGGGTGTTTGCTATGAGGGACGCCATAGAGAAAGACTCCAGAAATTTTGACCACCTGGAGTTCTTTAACGTGCACTGACATCGCACAGTACACGGGGCCTCTAGATTTTCGCCTCCGTCGAAATTCGACCACCGCGGCTGGGATGCCATAACCACTGAGCCACCGTGGCGACTGCAAACTAAAGAACTACAAAGAAGCTCAAAGGAATTTTTCTCACTTAACGAAATATGCCAATATACAAATGCACTAAATATGCTTGCATATTGTAAATTAGACCAGAAGCTATTCAGCCTCTAATACACGTCATTTTTGCCATTCTTTGTCTCTTTTTAGAGAGACGGATCTAAATAACTATCCACTGGAGCCAGAAACCACTCAGCATTTACAGAGATTAATGCTTCATCTGAACACTGCAGAAGCAGCCGTCTTTTTTATGCAGTATTTTTTCCCAAAATATTTCATGCAGCCAAGCCAGTCAAACAAAAGTATTTTTTTACGCAGTCAATTTTTTGCTCACTTCAATCATACAGTCGCAAACATAAGGATCTCGACCATGTTTTCACGCTCGAAGTTCTCTGTACACGTTACCTAGCGAAAATTAATGGATGTTTGATGCATGTGCAAGTAAAATTTACTTTTTTGCTTGCACCTAAAGGCAGTGAACATTTTTATTTTCATTATCCAACATGGCTGAAGAATTTAAACCCGAAAGCATGGTCCATATTATTCTATTTGTGACTACCTACATTAATTGGTATTAACAACACATACCATTGAAAAGTAAATACATTTCTCTTTCTAATGAGCAAAAACTTGTTTTCCTATCATAAGCGGGAGGGCCACAGCGATCACGCAAACAATGTAAAAAGTGATCATTGTCCACACAAGTTTAGGACTTCAGCGTAGGTATTGGGAGTGTGGAAACTGTTTCAAGACGAGGAACACTGTTTAGGAAAATTGTTATGGAATACGAATTTGATGACGTAAATATGCTATGTGCTTATGTTGTGAAGGCCAAACGACCCACTACATGAGCACACAAAATTGGTTTGGTTGCAGTTTAACGTCCCGCAGCAACTTAGGCTATGAGCAATGCCTTAGTAAAGGATAATTTCGACCACCTAAGGTTCTTCAACATGCACTGACATCGCACAGTACATGGGTTTCTAGCATTTCATCTCCACTGAAATGTGACCGCTGCGAGGTCGAACCCGCACCTTTCGGGTCAGCACCCAAACACCATAACCATTGAGCCACTGCAGCACCTTAAGCAGAAAAAATTCATTCCACACCTAAAAAGAAGGAAGGAATAGAAAAAAAGCCAACAGGCATTGCATCAGCCAATAGACATCAGCTATTCGACACCAAGAAGGCAAGGCTGCAAGGGAAGTTTAACACTGTATGCTTCCACCCCTGCCTGTAGGGCAAGAACATATCGATCGTGCTTTTATACAACAGGCACCACGTTTGCTTTCTAGTGTACTACCTGATTCCATATGGTACTGAAGAGCCTACTGTATCATCTGTTGCAAATTAATAAAGACCACTACTGCCTTAATAAAAGCATATTTGCGGCCTTTACTGTTCTGTGATTTTATGTATGGATGATTACAAACTGCCCTGCATAAGCACCAGGGTGTACAAACATTTTAAAAGAGCACTGCACTGGAGAAACAGGTAGTTGACATACATCCTCCACCCAATGTGCCATTCAACGGTACACAAGCCGACCGATATCAAGGCCAAACAGTGTGGTCATGCGAAAAAGGCGAATCTCCATAGCCTAGCACCAGTGTACAAGCAGGTATAGGTAGAGTACAAGAATGATAAAACTTACACTTTCAATGCCACGCGAGCGACGTTTGCGAGTCGGTGGCATGAAAGAGCTGGTGTTTGCAGGAGGAGGCTGCAAATGGGACGATACCCAGTGAATGAATGCGTGCTCGTCCAAGTGCCTTATATTACTCATTCAATCATTAATCGTACTTTACAGGCACTTATGCAGCGCTCTGATCCAAACAGAAGCTTGCACATGAAAACAACAAGCGCACGTGAGCTGCGTACACAACCAAGTTAGACGAGATTTTGCATAACTGCAGAACTTAGCCCACGGCCATTGTGTTACAGAACAAAATATCACTTCTCATATAATCTCCTTAAAGGCAAGTAAAATAGTCGTGCACGGAGCAAGTTGAAAACACTGCAGAAATTTTTCGCACCAGCTACACGCGAATAAGCTGCTGCAGAGAAATTTCCTTCACAGCAAAACAGAGTTAAAACAGCAGTTCTTTATCACGTGCTTTCTATCTCAAAAGAACTTCGTGTAATTTCAGGACGGGAACAAAAGTGGTGCACATACCTCTGGCGTGCTCGAATTGGAAGTAGCCTCTTTCGGAGGTCGCAAGTTTTCTGCGCCAGTAAAAGGAGAAACGCCAAAGTAAATAAAGTACTGGTTAACGGTGGCCACGACCGGTCGTGACGGTGGCAGAGGTGCCATGAACGCGAAACCATGAAATATTCTTCCAGCCGCGAGTACCTAGTACAATGACAGCTTGCTCTTAATCCTTCTGTCTGAAACAAAGAAAAAAATATGACACGTTTTGTATTGCTTACGGGGTGCGGGCGGGGTTGACGCGGCCATTCGTGCCTGCCGGTCGTTGGGTGGAAGAGCCATTGTAGAGATTAACGCGACTAAAATGTAAAACTGTGCATATGAAACAACTTAAAACCGCGACAGTAAAGCTCGCGCACGGCCGACTGCAGTCACTCGCCGACAACGTCACACGCGCGCGAATAACAAGCTGTCGCAGGAAAACTGAGGAACGAGGATGCTGTGTAAATCGAGACACAAGGAATTGCGGTTTCTCTCAGCAAATCGAACTGACAGCGCCTTCTGAGGCTGTGAAACACGGTAACGTATACGAAGTGATGTTTCCCGCTTCCTCGCAGTACCTGCCACTACCACCGCTCTGCGCATGCCCAGGCGTTACCATAACAACAACGGTGACAAAGGCGACACTGGTTGCCAACCATAGCACACCCTTATCTTCTAGATTCAAGCGGTTTTTTAAGTTTGAGCAATGTAGAGCGAGACCGCTCTAGGGACAATTGGAAAACTTGCCCCCGGGATGCGGCCCCACTACGGCGGCTTTGTCTGCGCCGGGCGCGGCTGCTTCTAGCCGTAGTCAGCCGTAGTCGTCTACGTGTTGCAAAGTTCGCTTGCGCTCTACAATGGATCTACCTGCGGTACGAGAAGCCAGGATGCTCGGAGTGGCGCTTTTGACTGTAGACCTTGACCGAAATTTAAAGCCCTTCCGCGGTTCCACGCGGCAAAATCAGCGAAACACGACGTGCCGCTTGCCCCTCGTAGTTTGGATTCCTCGTGTGTGTAATATGCTGTTGTGCAAATTAAATTGTAAACATGTTGAGTGTCTGTAAATAAAACCTGGCAAAAGCTTACAAAGATACTCAATGCTTTTTCTTTCTTTTTTCTTGTGGCATACGCACGTTTAATTTTTTCTTCAGCCACTTTCTGTTTTAATGTGTCGAGATGAAAATATAATCGTCCTGGTGGTTCGAGGCATTTTCTATGAGTAAAGTGATCGTAACTGGGAGCGCGGTAGCTTTACTTCTTGAATGCGTATCTAATACGGATGTGATAAGCTGTTTGCAAAAGCGTCTTCAACGTATCCGGCTAGGTTAACGGGTTATATAACCCTGTCCACTAAACCGTCTTGTTTCATCAATACGACGACCGCGGCGGCTTTTGAAGCGAAAGCTTGCGACACCATGGTGGACCACATATGGTAAAGCCACACATTGACCTCTGGCTCATATGAAGGTCAACCGGCAGAGCACGGCGAAATCGGCTTTACCTACGTAGTGATGTCGTTACTATAGATCAGTTTATTCTAGTAACGTTGGCGTTGACTTCACTCCAGCCTGGCGAGCTGTGAGAAACGCCTCTTCTCGACGACCTTAGGCCATTGAATTTAAGTGAAGTGCGCGGCGCGCACTAGCGCAAAACTTGTCACAAATGCGGAACGATCAAATTAAGGCGGCTCAGGCCGTCGTGCAAGGCAGTGAAAAAGCCGAGAAGAATGTATACGCAAGGATTTTAAAAAAATTGTGGCTCCAATCCACGCTGTGAAGGTGGTTGGACAGCGAAGCTATGCTGTTTGCATTCAATTTTTAGCCTGGAGTTTTCTGCTTACCACAAGGACACGAAAACGCAACCGTAATCTTTACCGGGAAACACGCGCGGGGAGAAGGAACGTGCTTCGCATTGTTTGCAGGTGCCGTTATCACACATTATGCGTTTTCCCTTCACACGATCGGGGCTTCGAATGACCCCTTTCGAAGCAGCTGTTCACCGGAACGCGTTGTTGTCTGCACCGCGCGTCGTAAATATTCCTTCCCTTAAGGCGCGGTTTGGGTGTGCACTGAGATATGCGAGTCAGGCGTCACTTCCTTTACTTAAAACCAATTTTAATGTCATTTTCCTTGCCTTACGGCGCGGTTTGGGTGTCCACCAAGATATGTGCAACAGGCGTCATTTCCTTTTCTTAAATTGTCCTACGGGCCTGGCGTCGTGCCAAAAGGACGACGGCGTTCCGTGGACTCTTTGACAACGCTGCAACGCGCTGTCGCGTCCCGCTCTTAAGGACGAAGCGGTTTCTTTGAAGTTTCTTTGGCTGTATTTTTGTTATTTGATATTTATTTATTTTTTATTTTATGTATTTTATTTTTTACTCTTAATTTTTTACATTACGACTCCTTTATGAATCGTCTTAAAAACCGGAACGCGACAGCATGTTGCAGCATTGGCAAGGAGTCCACGGAACGCCATCGTCCGTTCGGCGCGACGCCTTGCCCATTGGACAATTTAAAGGGGCTCTCATAAAGTTGCGGTATGCCTGGGATCAGGGACTCCGGAACAGGGGGGGGGGGGGGGGGGGGGGGGGGGGCGGTCACCCCCCCCCCCCCCCCCGTCTCCGATTGCTTGCACTTGGGTCAGATTTCTGACAATTAACACTTCAGTTCTAGGACTGTTTTAATGCAAATCACAGTGGGGCTGAGCTACTTCGCTTCGTAGCCAGTTGTAAAGCATTTCGTGTATGAGTAACCTAAACTATAGTCATGTCCCAACAGAAGTCGACTGTCTGACCCGTGTACATGATCATGAAGAGCAGAATTCAAACAAGCTATGCACAAACAACTTTTTGAATGCAATCGATCACTCCCCGTGCGTAAAGCTTCCCATTTCACTTCGTTTTATATTGCGGTGAATTTGCACCGTTTGTTCGTTTGCACTCAAAACCGCCGGCACGCGGCTTTATTAAAGTGTTCTAGAAGAGGTACACTTTAGCTTTATCATTTTGTTTTGTAATGCGAGATGCGACCAGACTTATCTCCATTGATCGTGGCCGCATGCAAATGCTTCCACATTTTTTTAGATTGTTGCAGTTGCTATTGGTCTTTATCGAAGGTTTCTTGCTAGATTTAAATTGAGCACGGCCAAGAACAGCAGGCATCCAGTTCGATGACAGCCGAGCACGCTTGTGGCTATCGCCGCCGCCGAGTCATTTTCGTTGTCTTCCCGACTGCTGGAGTGCCGTCACCACAACGTGACAATTTGCATCAACCTTTGAACATTGAAAAATAAAATTAATAAGAATACAAATATAATATGTAAATAAGCATTAAAAATAAATAACAAAATGAGCCCGAAGTTTTGCCCCCCCCCCCCCCCCCCAAGGAAGAATTTTTTAAGGCGCTTTGTAGAAACAAAGTAGATTTTGACTACAGGTCTGTAGTCAAAATTTTAATTTCAGCGTATACGCACCCTTCCCTCTCCTCTCGTCACTTTTTGCCCATTGGAAGCTCGGCGGAGCTTCCCGACCTGCCGGAGCTATGCGGCTTATTGGCCGCGGCCTTGGTAGCTGCCTGACGTCTGAAAGAATCCAACCAATAGCCATCTCTCAATATGTAAACGTAGATGCGAGCGACGGAGGAGGATGCGAGCATGAAAATGTCGCCGGGAAGGGCTCGCCAACTTTCGCGCGTGATTGTGGGTTCTCTGCTGCTTGTAGAAGTGTGTATTATTTGGCTCAGGTGCTCATGACAACACAATGCAGTGACTGAGCAAGTTGATGTCATCTCCTCGGAAGGTGTTTCAGAGCCCCTTTAAGGAAAGGAAATACCCGCCGCGGTGGCTCGTTAAAGATTCAGGTGGTCGAAATTATTCTGGAGCCCTCCACTACAGCAGCTCTTTCTTCCTTTCTATTAGTCGCTCCTTTATCCCTTCACTTACGGCCTGGTTCGGGTGTCCCCCGAGACACAAGGCAGATACTGTGCCGTTTCCTTTCCCCAAAAACCAATTTTCAAGGAAATGAAATGACGCCTGTCGCATGTATCTTGGTGGACACCCAAACCGCGCTGTAAGAAAAGGAATATGAACTGAAAATTGGTTTCAAGGAAGGGAGACAACACCTGTCTCACATATCTCGGTACTTCTGGACTCCTGTGGTTTTTTGCTGACGGCCACACGAAAATTTCGTAGAACGGTAGAGGTATACTGCAGCTTCGCTGTAAAAAAGACGAATGGGCACGTACAGAACTGTGCGACACAACACGAAGCAGCAAACTGGCAAGAAGCGGCGAATTAACGCCGGCCGTTGCTGGACGAGGAGGCTGTTTGCGTTAACTAACGGGAGGATGTCCGCGCAGAATTTCGAATACCCGCGGATGAGCGGGCATCAAAAGGTACGCGACTACATGCACGCATTCGAGAACGCAGATACCTATATGCACTCGTGCTGAAATTAGTATAATGGTGTTGAAACGAACAATTTCGTGATCTCCAGATGGTAGAAATTACTCCGGAGCCCTCCACTATACGGCACCTCTTCTTTTGTGCGCCATTTCCTTTCCCCAAAAACCATAACCTTCCAGGGGCTTTAGTCACGCCTACCGTTACGCCCACGTCAAAGGTGATTGGGCAACAATGCACCATACAAGAGGCGAAATTTTTAAACGATCGCTTGCTGTGCCGATGGAACCTCGATCGGCCCGCCCTTAACGCGAAATTCAGCAAATGAACTTCGCTAATGAGGCCACTTTCAAAAAGCAATATTTTTGATAAAATTAAATTTTTGAGATTTTGTTTCATGAACATGCAGATTCCTTACCGATTGAACTGTAACAAAAACTATGCTTCTAGTTAACACCATTACGAAGATACAGCCAAAATTATAGATACAGCCCTGCACATTTTGCAAAACCGAAACTTAACGTTTTCCATAGATATTTTTTCTTGTTCGTTTTTGAGTTCAGACTGATAACTGTTTGCTACCATAAAACGCCAACAAAAGCAACTTAAAATGTTCAGAACACATATAATAGTTATGTTAGGATGCCAACACCAAAGTTTTGTTTGTATGATAATTATTGTGTGATGATGATGATCATGAATTTTATGGCACAAGGGCATCTATGGCCAAAGAGCGCCATGGCATAAGGTATTTTCAACTACTCAAGGCAGGGTCAAAGACCCGTTTTCCAAGCATTTCACCCTAGATAAGCCAAGCACCAGGCCAGGGGAAAGCTGTACCCATTGTATCACCGGTCGGTACCCAGTGGCACTAGGGCCCGGATTGAACACCGCACCTCCGGCATGCGAGGTGGATGTTCAACCACTTGGCCACCACTGTGGTTCATGATTATAGTGTAATCTAGTACTCTATAGTATGATGGTATGTGTTACTTCAGAAATGGCAACAGAGGTACGCTAGATGTTTTGACGCACATCAGCATCAAACCTGGCCCTCGCACACAGAAAGCTTGCCCGGCAGGAGACCAACAGCGTAACTAGAAAGCTCTATTTTGGTGTACCGATGCTGCAAAAAAACGCACACACAAATAAAGTAAGCTGCCACACAAGAAAAATCAAGGAAAAGAATGACTAAGGAGCAGCTGAGCTACAAATGTGGATTTTAAGTCTCCAGAACATTGGTTTATGGAATTTGTAGCCATTCCGGATCTTCTTTCTTTTATTCTTGAAACTCACTTTTTTGCAATATCCCCTTACGCAAGCCTAGCTTTATCTCTCTAATAAATTTTTTCTTGAAACTTTGTACACTTATTTCTTACAAAACCCCTACTACACAATAGCAAGTGATGGTATCGTAATTATTTTGGTTCATTGCACAACTCCTGTCTTTATATGTATAACAGCGAAAGCAATATGACTTGCGATGAACCAAATTAAAGTTAGGGCTGCTCTCGTCACTATGCATATTTACACCATAAAAATAAAAAAATTCTGTTTTCATCCGTTTTGATATGTTGATTAGGATAGAACAATGCCCTTTTTAAGACAGACTACAAATTTTCTGTTTTTATCTAGCATTAAACAAAATTACTGGAAAACTGCAAGCTTTAGAATGGCGAGTGTTCGCAGCGGGTGCTCGCCATCTAATTTTAATGAAGCGCGGTATGTGGGAAAGCCCACTTGCGGAATTTCGCATTAGGTCCAAGCCTAGCAGCGTCGGAATTTCACTGGGCCACGCGATAAACGACAGAGAAGAAAGCGATAAGAACACTTACGTTTTTTTCCCCCTGCACTCAAAACTCAATGTTCGGATAATTTTCCCACTGCGGTGATTTTTTACACGGTCGGATTTTGAAAGTCGGTGGTATTAGGACGTCGCTGCCAAATATTCGGCAATTTTCGAATATCAATTTTTCGAATCGAACATGCACCGACTAACAAACTTGTTTGATTTGTATTCGAAATTTTGAATATTCGCACACCACTTGCTATGTACAGTCACGCCGGAATGAAATGCAAAGAGCGCATGTCAACAAAACAAAATACTTTTCCTGTCTATTTACAACTGCGGCGTACAACCAGCCTGCATCATGTATCTGGGTAAAATGCCCACCAAACTATATATATGTAAACCAGTTGTAAAGAAATCTTTTGCAGCAAAGCAGAAAGGTACAGCATACGAGTGTCCACGTTTCATTCCGGCCTGACTGTACATAATTGTGTATGTAGTGCCTCAAAGGGTAAGCTAAATCATTCTGGCCAGATTTACAGGGTGCATCGTCTTTCTCTTATGTACTGCAGAAAAGGGTACCTTGAACAACATACCACTGTTTCAGTGTCAGCACACCTCAGCAAAAAAGTGACAATGGGTATATAAAAGGCATTATTTACATTTTTAATCATATCAGCAATATAAGTCTGCCAAAAATCATAAATCTTTAGGTTACATGCCATGTCAACACTGCCAATGCTGTGTGTCACCACAATTGTGTTACACAACATGATACATTGAAGAAACACACATAGCACCAACATGGAACTCGGTTCAATATGGGAAAAGAACAGAGAATGCATATAGCTGCTAGTTACCATCTGGTAATGACTACGTGGGTAATATGCGTACGTTATGAAAATAAATACTGAATTTGTCTTCATCAGATGCACGGTGTAAGGAATCAGATGGAAAGAACTGTGCAAAAAACAATATGAACTGCCTGTTGCAGCACGATGCATGCTTATAAAGTGCCGTACGACTCTGCCGGAATGCGTCCTTATGTGGCAGGTCTCTTTCATGAAACCAAACAGTACAACGGTTGATGCTTAAAATCAGGTTTAGTGTCTACATAAAGCTGCTTAATGCATTCTTCTTTACCATGTTCTGCTGTGTCATGGTTTCTTCTTGCATCACAAGATTTTCCTAAGATACGTCACAGAAATGCCATAACAACGCGTATTAACCAAAAAAACATGCGTAACCTGAATTGTAAAGCTGTCAATATGAAATAATGATGCATTAAACAATAAGACAAGGTTTAGTTAAAAAAGCAAATATAGGCCATCTGCAAGTTCAGGGGGCCAACGAGGTACATGCTTCTTTACAATGTTTTCCTTGCTCTAAATAAAGTTGAGTGCATCTATGTGCAATGTGCAAGCTGCCTGACACAAGCATTGTTCAACTTTTTCATGTAACAGTCAATAAATAACAACAAACACCAACTTAAACCGAGAGAGTGCCTTTTTGCTAAAGCTCCCCTAAACACTGAAAATGTTTTGAAATGAGGGGCAGTGGTCTGTTTTGTGCACACGATTAGGAATGGGGGCAGATAGCATAGGTGGAGTAGCTTTGATCCCAGGTAGCACACTGACAGGCTGTAGACATATGCCGTTTTTTATTCTTCGAAGCAGTTTAGACGACACCAATCAGTTATGCAGTCATGCTCCTCACTGCGGACAACCGCATCAAGTACCTAGCAGCTCCTCAAGTTCCAAGAGTAATGTTCGGATTTTTATACATTGGTTATGCTTTATTTTACAAATGTAACAAGAACATCACTGCAATTAAAATATCTTGCAAAACCATATTCACTGCTTCGCAATACGATGACTGAACAGTTATGGAACAACCTTTAGTCTAACATCAGAACAAGTAAAAAAGGTGCCTTTCAGGTACTGATATAACAGCTTTATGTGAATGTTGAGATGACAGCATACGACTTTTTAGTGATGCCTTTAACTGCACACAACATTTCTCGCACAAGTGATTTCTGATATCCCTAGGGAGACCACAATTTGGTCCAGTGGCTCCATAACAGTGGACCACGGCACCAGAGTGATTCATCCACACCTCTTTAGCTTACATTTCACACTCGGGACACTAGCATTTCTGTATTTCATGCCTTTTTAAATGTAGCTGAAACGGCCAATAGTGAAGGCTTTTACTGTAGCCTTGGCAGCCTAAGTTAACAAGCCAACCTGCAGCAGGTGTCATGCTTCACGTGTCCAAAGGCATTTTGGCACTGGCAAAAAATAATTTAAAGATGTAAACATATATGCCCAGGCAAACCAATACCACAATTTTGACATTGGCACATGCCACACAGCATTCATCATCTGCCTGCTGTTACAATGTCACGTGCTACCCAGGATCGTACGTGCAAAGTGTCCATCGTGAGCCCAGCAACTGGCTTCCATGATGGAAGTGCGACCTTGCACACACCACAGACTAAGCTGCTAATGTCATGTTGCTGCACCAGCTCTGTGCACAGCTGCAATTCAGAATCAAAAAGGCACTCAAATTGAGCTAATTGCAATTCTGCACAAGGTCCAATTTTCAACCTCAAGTTCTGTTGCAAAATGGCAAACTATTCACCAGTGTCCAATATGCTATTTCCTTGCAAAGGTGATTTTTTTTTTTTTCTGAAAGAGGTGGGGCGGTGTAATTAAGCATCAATAAAGGTAATAGTCAGGAAGATCCATTACTGAGGTAGGGACTTATTCAGCTTGAAAATAGTACATAAAAACAAAGCAAACAAGGAAAAAAAAAGAAACAATGTCATGAGTACCCCTTCACAAGAAGAAGGGAATGCGAAATAAATATAACAACTGAACGGGCCATACAAATTAAGGCACATATGCGATCTTGCTGAAACATTTTTCCTCATAATACCATGCATTGCAACCATAGTTATTTTAACCTTCATTTTGTCATTTCACATTTTCTTCTCTTTTTTTTTGCAGCTTTCGTAGTCGTGACTCTGAAACGTGCACACTGCAGGATTGCCCTTCAGACCAAACTCATCACAGCGTCCGTACATCTTAACACTGAGTTGTCTACACTCAAGGCAGGTAATGGGTGCTTGAGGCTTAACATCGCTCTTGATGCCAAATGTGGAGAAATGGTCTTTTTGCTTTGCTTTTTAACTCGTACTAATACATAGCCAGAAAAAAAAAAAAAAGACTTTCAGCTTCTAGGTAAAGACCACAGGTTTGCCATTACTTCATCAGCTGTTTGAGACACAATTTTGTGCAGTAAGTCACTCTTAAGCCTTGCACAATACATGCTCATGAGACGCTTTCCAGCAACCACCATAGTTTGCCAAAATTTAAATCCAACATGGCTCCGGCAAAAATAAAACCTGGGCCCTGCACACAAAAAGAAACCTTCACTTCAGGCATAGTCTTTCATTTCAACATCTGTGAGGCGTTCAGTCTAGAGAGAGCAGTCTTTCCTGAGGTGCACGTGCTACTCTGCCCGAGAAGAGACCAGTGGCATTCCAGCCAGGAGACACCTTTCACAATCGTCTCTGTCTCATCCTGGGTGTCTCAGCAACATGTCCGAGCATTTACAGAGGTTACAGGATGCCCATGGCGGGCACTGGAGCATGTCTCCAGACACATACATCGGCTGTTTTACCTGGTACGAGTGAAACAATACACAAGCAGTGCCCCCCACCGCACGACAGACACGACATCTGACAGCCTAACCAAAGTCCACACGGGTTATTCTGAAACACGACAGTCTAAAGGACACCGAGTAAATGTAGATACATGCTAAGTCATGCACAAGAAATGGCTTCTCCCACAGCAAGGCTGACTGACGAAAGCATAACTGTGCCGCAGGTGCTGAACACAGCAAAAATGGGAGGGGAAAAGCAGGCAGCTGTAACAAATCTCACTCACCAATCAGCTGTAGACGCACCCAAAACTCTACAATGCTGCAATGAGGCTGGATAAAAGCAGGAACTTTAGTCGGGCTTTAGTGTACATCTAGGCTGAGAACACAGCACGCTAAAATGCCACGCTTATTTCCAGTCACATCATTGTCGACGCCAACCTCTCTACTGTCACCAAATTAACTGCCACAGAATTAACAACCACTTCAATACCTCGTGCCAACGGAAGTCCTTTGCCAAAATTTGCTTGTGGCCGTAAAAAAAATGGCAGGTTTTGACTATGCCAGTGAGACAAGCTGCAACAAACATGCCCCATTTTACGCACGCAACTAGTAATTTGTAGCGCAATCACTATACAAGGGTATGGTTTGTGCTTTTGCCGTGCAAGTACACTACTGAGCACCAGCGACTTTAAAAGCTTTGCAAGTCTGACAACACTGCCATGCAACATGAATCTTACTAAGTAAGGAGGCGCAGAAAAAGAGTAAAAAAAAAAAAGCACACTTCATGAAACATGCCCCCGCAGTATGCGCCGTCGTCAGCCTACTGTGGAAGCAGCCCTTCAATATCTCTCAGAAATGCACTTTCCCCCGGACACCTCAGAGATGAATGTGCACTTATGCATTAAAAATACACATGCAGCAAGGATATATGCAAATCCGTGGTTAAACCTCAGAGACCGTTTACTGGCATGGCCGCAAGGTCAGGTGACCGCGAGACGGCGCAAGCCTCAGTCTCCTGACCTGTACAAGTCTTTCTTCCTCATTTTCTCCCTCTCTCTCTCTTTTTTTTTTCCGCAGAGGAACTAACGCCCACTTATTCACAAGGGATTATGTATATATATAAAAACAATCCTGGGAAACAGTGTGTGAAGTAGAGAAACAAGCTTAAACACAGAAAAATGGCTCAATGAGCAGATACATTCATGTTTAAGCGCGCCTTGAAACAATTCCACACTAGACTCCACCTCTGTATTACAAGTTCACCACCAGAGCAATGCCAAAGACAAGCAGACAAAAAAAGTAAATGAAAAAAGGCGACGAAAACAATGCATACACAACATTACACAAATGAAATGGCATTAGCCACAGGGCTTGATGATTTGTTTTTCTCTTACTTTTTTTTCTATCTCCAGTTTCTTCTGTGTTTACATATTTCCCTGAGAACTAGCCCCTGCTAAGCCACCTGCCAAACAATGCAAAGTGACAAAAAATCATGACATAATCTACACATACACACAGGTATAAAACAAATTGAGGTAGATAGATTGAAAAAATAGCTGGCTCCAAAAAATGCATGTCTTCAGTGGACACACAAAAACACACACGCACAAAAAAAAACAGAAGATTAAACAGATACCCCTATGAAGCCGTGTGTCCACCCTGCTGCATAAATGCCAACAGATGAGTACAATGGAAAACTATTAACATGTGCAGAGTGGACCCGTCCACTTGTAGACAAAAAGTAAGCGTCAAACATACAGCCCTCAGGAGAGAGAAAAAAAAAAACTAAAACATAATGAATCTCTGGTCAAACAAAAAGGCAGTACACAGAATGGGGTTGACAAAAAATAAAAAACTGAAGGAAAACAGAACCTGAATGTAACAGCGCTACATCAACTTGCATCCTTAAGTACCCTGCTACAGTTTAATCAGTCTCATCTCCGCACTTTCTCAGCAAACGGGCACACGGCCCACAGCAGGGTCCCAGCTCCATGACACCAGAATATTTTTTTTTTTCCGGGGTCGGGCAATGAACTCAGCCCTTTGCAAAATGTTTATGCAACACATTTTTCTCCAGCCTTCCTTCAACACCTCCCCCACCTTTTTGGACACTGCATCTTACAGAAGACTGTTAACACTGTAAGGCACAGGAAACAAGTGGACAACAATGAAGTCTGATTGTGGCAAAAATCAGTGTGCACACTCAAGACCAACTGTTTTCCTGTCCTATGGCTCCTTTTCTTTTTTATTTTCTTCTCATGCTGTTTGTGTTGTCCTGCGTTCCTGCCTGCCTGCCCGAATGCCATCGTTGTCATTCGTGTGATTTACAGGCCTCCTCCTCCTCCTCCTCCTCCAAGCTGCCATGCTTTGCGTGCGGTCAACACTGTTTGTTCTTTCCACTCTGGCAAAGACGAGGCTCTTGCCCGAACATGGCATGCTTTGGCAACCTCCTGTCGCAACCCATTTGACAGTGCATGGCACGTTCTTATAGAGCTCCATGCATCAAAAGCACCTGAGTTTAAGCTAGTACTTTAATGTAAAATATATCTTTTTTTTTTAACTTCTCTGCTGGAATGGACAATCTGTGAGAAAAATGCAAAAATGAAAAGCGAGAACGAAGGCAGCGTTTTTTTTTTTTGCACTCAAAAGTGTCATCTCCCAGATGGTTCATGAACAGGGCTCTCAAGCATGGCTGGTGACTTATAACTAACAACACGCGAGAGAGAAAAAAAAAATCTGCTTTGTGTTTTTTTCCCCTCTCGCTCTCTAAACAGGTCCTTCCTCCTCTTTTGCTCCTCCAAACCTGCATCATTGCCCGCTACCTTAGCGTTTAACACACAGAAACCCTCGGCTAACACATGCTTCAGAAGAGGAAAGGGAAGGGATCTTTTTTTTTTCTTTCTTTCTTTCCAAATGACTACACATGTGTCGTTTGCTATGTGAGAAGCAATGCAGTTGGCACCTTACATGTGTTGTGATGGAGAGGAAAACTGTACATTAGCGGTCCATAATGACACCATGAAAGATGAGATGGAGAAATGACACTGGCGTGCATGATGTGATGGTGGGAGCTGTTTTGAGCATTGTGAGAAGGTACACACTGTAATTATATACACTGTCGTTGCATGCCTATGACCCTTTTTGTTTCAGGTGATGCGAGTTAAACCAGGAATAAAAAAAAGAGGGGAAAATAAAAGGAATGAAATACTTTTTCTCTATTTATTTTTGCCACTGTGTCTGCTAGCATCATCTTTCCACAGTGGCATGTGAAGCCTCTTTAGGGCATGGTCGTTTTTTGTCTCACAATTCATGCCCCCCCTCCCCCCTAAATATATGCCAACAATGTTTTCCTTGGCTTAACTGTGGCAGTAGCTCAAAATACAAAATAGTCAAATGGGTGATGTTCAAGCCTAAAAGCAACACGACAATACTCAGCATCTGAAGATGAAAGTTAGATTTTTTTCACTGAACTAATTTAAAGAGCGATGAAATTTTCAGACACTGACACTTTTAATTCTGCCACAACCAAAATGCACTTTCCAGCCAAGCTATGCAATTTCAGGCTTCAACTCAGCCATCATATAGGTTATAAAAGCCCAAAACTGAAAATGCACTAAGGAGACTTCACATTTAAAATTTCTTAGAAAACATGCCCATGCAAAATATATAGTACTCTTCTTTTGAACATAACATGGTACAGTTTTGGAACAAACGGAAAGTACCCTATAGGCTGCCAGTTGGCTGCACTGTGTATAAAATGACAAGTAGCCATGTCTTTGGCGTACTGGGACAATGCAGTACTTTGTACCTTGACAGGGACTCCGTTCGTACGAGTCCCTATGCGAGGGGTGGAGGTGAGAAAGCAGCTCTTTGTACGCTGAACACGTGCTTTGTGAATGTGCGCGCCATTTGCACTTTGGGTAATGTGTGTGTGTGCGTCTGTGTGTATCTGTGTGTGCGCGCCAAGAAGTCTCTCCCCTCGGATCTCCCAAAATTGAAATGCTTCTGATAAGCATTAGAAAGGAAAAAAAAAAAGTCTCTGCAAGAAAGCGAAATTTCCTTGAAAGCCAGCTCTGGCGTGATTTGGAGCTCCCTTATGTTTCTTTTGTCATCCAATGGCACAGTGCTATGTCAACAGTAGATTTGAGAAATGGAAGTAAAAGGAAAATTTTGACCAAGCATGCCTACCTAGGCCCACATGCTAGGCTCACACATCAAGTCCCCGTTTGCAGATATATTGTGATGCACAAAGACGGGGCAGCTCACTGATGTTGGCGAAAAAAAAAAAAGGGGTGATGAAAGTATGGAGGTGCCCTGAGGTGTTAGCCCATACGTTTCTGCGTCAGGCACGGATTTGGCAATGAGGTGCTTTCATTAAAATTTCTTACACAACCTCCTCCCCTTAAGTTGCCGATTCAGTGTTGGAGAGCAAGAGAGCTGAAAGAGGACAGCAGCAGCAGCAGCAGCACATTGCCTGCATTTGTATGGACACTGGGAATGGCGTAGTGCCTTTGTATAAATATATATGTGTGTAAAAAATGGAAACAGTAAACAAAAAATACCCGCTTTTTTGTTGCTTTGTGTCCAGAGATTTTCTTCTTTGTGCTACTGTTTCCCACTTCCTGTTAGCTCTGTTTTCACCGGGGATGTGTGATGATTGCAAACTGAGTAACCTGAGCGTGGAGTATACTGCAAAATGAGATTCCCCGTGATGTTCCCCCTACGCAGCCCCTGCTGTATTTAGGCACACTTCAGCTTTGCCGTCAATGCTTCCCAGCCCCCAGTGGCAAAGAAGCGGTCAAGCTGACTGTGCTACAGAAATTTCTTCAATAGTCTTTCAACAAGCTCTAATGAGAAAAACCGGAAAAACTGCTGACAGCGGCAGTGCTTATGAGACATCTCTATATAACATGCCATAGCATTAAGTGGTTCCTAGAAAGTTATCTCAGATCTTTTCCCTCAATGTGTGGCATACACTCGAGGTTATTTGCTTCAGTAAATAAGCGCACGATTGAAAGCCGTTAAAATTATGTATCCTGTTACCTTGTGACCTTCTGGGTGTACATATGACACCACTCACACTCCGCTAATAGAAGAGCATGCTAGATGTCATTGGTACTGCCACCGCCAGCAGTCCTTTCAATCATTGTTACCAATGCATGCATATCTTGAAACTTCTAACCTCCTGGCAAAAGGTGGGAAGTACAACGGGGTTTCGCTGTAATGTGCCTAACAGCAAATGTGCTCCGACTTGAGATGCTGCAAAAGGTATCAGCTAGTCACCAAAACATCAGGTAAACCAAGCCTTGGACCTAGCTACTGATTAAGGTTCCTTGCACGCAAGTGTTGTTGCCACAAGGTGGTGCACAGACAGCCAAGTTGGGCACACGTTCCTGACTAGCACTTGCTGGCCAATGGACCCATACCTTCGAGGCTGTGGAGTGAGAGAAATAAAGTGTTTTTACAACATACATAGACAAGGCACAGAGCCTCTCCCACACGCGTAAGCTCCAATGCCATTTTTGTGCCTACCAGCTCTTTTTCTTTCTTTTTGTGCCAATACGCTCTATTCTCACAGACTCTCGGCTACCGTAGTTTGCACACAACACTGTCAGCAAGGAACCTACATGGGGGGGTTGCTGCACTTTGTACATCTCATTTTTTTTTTTTGTCCACACAGTTCTTCTATTAGATAGGCCCCACAAGGTTTTTGGTCTCCTCTGAACCATGCAACATGACACTGGCTGTCTGTTCGGAACGTGCACTGCTACTTGGGAAGCGGAAGGAGCAACACTGGTCATCAGCCGAGTTGGTGGTGTCGAGCATGCCGTCCTCAGTGGCGGCGGATACATCGTCAGCTTTCCAAGTTCCACTGGCGGACTCGTTTGCAAGCAATGGTGTAGGCGCTGGCACAGCGTCTGGGTCCCAGGCACTCCGGTCTTCTTGCACGGAACAGTCATGAGCGTTGTACCGGTGCTGGCTGCGTGGTAGCGGAAGATGGGCTTCCGGTTCCTTGCCAGCCTTCTGCTTCTGCTGCAAAGGTAAGACCCAGTGTGAATGGGAGAGAATTGGAAGACAACTTTTAGAGAATACTTGAATATTGAAACAAAACTAGGGGTGTGTGAATATCCTAAATTTCGAATACAGTTAAACCTGGATAGATATAACGAGCCTCAATAGAACTATGTTTGCGATGCAACAAACTTTTTACATTTTAGTTTCTTACTTCCATTAATATGCAAGTATTTTTCTCCTCGATTTAACAAGTAGTTTCGCCCCGCAGTTTCGGTACAACAAAGTTTTCGCGAGCACAAAAAAAAAATTTGGGCAAATTCCACCGCATTCTGAAGTTAAGAAATTTTCATTTGTAAAAACGTGAAGGCTGCTACTGCTACCAACGAACAAGCAGCAGTAGTGCCAAATAATGCCAATGCTTTTGAGCAAACGTCAGGCAAAAATAACTGCCTTCATGACCATGAAGCGCAGCACCATGAAGCGGTTTGTCTTATGCAAAACCTGTGCAACAAAGGTTTCTCATTTGAGAACATGTTTGATATAACTCGTGCCCACCTCACCCCGCCACAGTGGCTCATTGGTTAGGACGCTCAATTGCTGATCCTGAGGACGCGGCAGCCACGTTCGATGGAGGCGAAACACAAGACGCCCATGTGATACTTTTTCAGTGGCGGCACTTACCTCCAGCTATAAGTCAAGATTTCGAGATATCCGCAATTCGTCGAGAAAATACTTTGAGGCAAAGAGTAACATAAATGCACGGCGTTGTGGGGAGTGGCTCAGCTGCGCAGAAAATTTCGGATGAACCGATATTTTGAGATATGCGATTTCGAGGTAGCGAAGCATCACTGAACTATTCTCACCGCTCGTTTTGCTTCGTGTTTCTTTTAAAATCACTTGTAATATCTGCACCACAGCGCAATCTGTTCTGAAGCACATTAACACTGTATAATAGAAAGTTCTATCAGTGCACCTTAACCAGTTGCCTGAGCAGCAGGCACTCAAGACATCAGATAACAAAGCCGCACAGAACCACGACTGCAGTAGCTCCAACAGCAGCACACCAACAACACAAGAAATAATGTGGCTAAGTTTCTTTACATAGGTGGTGTTCAGCTTCATGCTGCAAATACTTCACACCCACATCTCCCATCAGCAGCGGGGCACAATGGCATTTTCTATTAATCTTACCGTGCCCGGAGATTTGATGAAGCAAACGGCACTGCCATTTCCTAAGTGTCCATTTGGAGCTGTGCCATTTGGTTGTTTCCCCCGGGCATGTCCATTTGTCTTGCCATTGCACTGTGATCCCGGGTAACCACCCTGTTTGTACAAGTAATATGAAAACAAGCACCAATGAATAAATTATGAGCAACACGCGTTATAAGCCACGCATACTGCTCAAGCTTAAAAGTTGGTAACAGGTTAAAAAAGTATATAAACAGGCCACGAAAATTCCTTTCTAAAGTGACAAGCACCCTGCTAAATCTTCAACCCAACCACAGTGGCTGCAACACATCAAAAATGTCACGAACAGAAACATTCATATTATCAGGACAAGGATATTCTATCTGGGGCACACTGCTGTTGCGACACAACTGGTAAAAATACAAAAATGACATTAATGTGACTCGGAAGAAGAAAGAAGGCCCCTGTTCCATATGCCATTTAAAATTTATTATGAATGCTTGCAGGGGATCTTAAAAAGTTGTTTAATTGAGATAAACAAAAAAATCAATTCAGATAAAGCTACTATTTGATGTGCTCCTCACATTAGAACAGTAATATCACGCTTGATACGATGAAAATTAGAAACAAACATCGTCAATCATTGAAAAATGTGTGCCTGCAGCTGTGCTTACATAGCAACTACGGCTACCGCCAGCCATGAGAGCCGTAACGTCAAAACAGGGGCCTGCTCCAGCGCCTCCACAACTAGTGGACGACCATGCTCTGCTTTTTTGCAAGGTGCGCCAGTGCGGCTAGCATTGCCCTGCAGTGTGCTGTGCTGCCACTGGTAAATTTCATCTGTTTTTCGTCACCTTTGTGTGCGCGCAATGGCAGCTGCATAATGGCAAAAACCTCTCTTTTCCATGAAGCTAGAAATTGTCAAGTGGATGGGATAAGGTGAGAAGAAATCCAAATACGTATATGATGTTGTGGGTAACTGGGGGCCCAATCATGTGAACTGTGACAAGGACTTCATAAAACGTGTACCCATGTGTTTTGTTCGACATACTTTTTGCACTTGGTATGGTTTGTAGCTATTGCGCGTTCTCTCCGAAGCAATCAAGATGAAGAAACAGAAAAAAAAAATGAGCAACTATTTCGCTTAGCAATCTGCACACAGCAAGTGGATATCAGATAAAAACATTTTTTAAGAGCGTTAGCTCTTGCTCATCACGTTTGGAGATTTCGTGGGGTCTGATACCACCCTGAAATCACAGCGCCATCTGTGGCAGCAACTACTCATCATGTTTCGAGATTTCATAAGGTCTGCTACCACCTTGAGATCACAGCGCAATCTGCGGCAGCAAGCATTGCGACTTGTAGCGCCATCTACAATAGCATTGTAGAAACAACCACCTGCCGTGTGCCGATGATGACGTCACGGTCCAATATGGTGGATAGAGGTGGAACTATGTGAGTACGACGTCAGAAGATGAAATGGCGGCATAGTTTCGATTTCTCGCAACCAAGATGGCGGCCATTAAAATTGGTTGTGCCCTCCCATCCCTTTCCCCCCTCATCCCCTCCACCCAAAAAAGTATCCTATAACAGGTAGGAAAACTGTCCTGTTACGGGAAGCCTGTTATACGTAGTGGCACAGGCAGGGGCTTAATTGTTTACATTCTTTTTAGGCTGTCCCACCATACTTTTTGTCCTGTTACGGGACAGTTTAAGCTGTTACACTTAGTGGTACGGGCAGGGACACTATTTTTGTTTTTTTTATCGTCCCACAATAATTTTTGTCCTGTTACGGGACCGCTATATATGTATACATTTGTTCCGCTATATATACTCCGACATCAACGGGCACCCATCCGGGGACAATTGTTGTGTACCGAATATGGGAGGCAAATAAAACCCTATGGGTTGTGGTATAGAAATAAAACCACAATTAAATAATACGTAAACGTTGTATACATGCAATTACTAATTGAAGCGTTACCATATCGCACCGCAAGCCGAATTCGAGGCCCACCTTGATCCCCCAAATGAAGCAACTTCCGTTTGGGATGTATCTTGAGGGCGTGTAACTCGACAACGGGTAGACGTGCATCGTAATTTCTCTGACAGATGGTGCTAGGTGTCGTTCGCTCTGCTATGTGAAAAAGTTATGTTACTTTTCCGAACCCCTCAGGGTTTTCTTCACTGGCCCTGCTGGATGCGGAAAGACTTTCATTTTACGCATGGCCAATAAAGCTAACGCTCGTTACTTCAACGTCTTCTAGACGGTGGCGGCCTTTTTTTCCTTCTCAATGCATTAGAGTGTTTTTAAATTCACTGCTACTTTTATATGAATTACATGTTATACTGAACCTGTAGGCATTTTTTTTGTGTTTACTTCAGCAGCAACATCACAAAGTTCCTGGGGTTAATGTCACATTTAACAGTTTTTATTTCACACCAATAATGCCACACACGTGATCAGGCCCGAATCCTATACTCACTTTTGTGTCAAGGTGATTTCCCGAGCCAAGAGATGTGGTCGAAAGCATTTCCAGCTCCCGCGCAGGGGCAGGCATTTTGCACTGACCAAAAAATGCCGCAAAGCACGACCTGCTGCTGGGAGCACCTTGCTGCTCCGTGGCACTGCCAGCGCAACCACATTTGCTGCACATGAGAGAAGAAAACATAACATATCAGTGCGTATTTCGATTGACTGATTGATTCATTCATTCATTCTCACTCACACACTCAGACATCATACAATCAAACCTTGTAGAAAGAATTACAATGAGAATGGGCTGAAGAACAGGTGACCATAAAGAAAACTTCCAAGAACAAAAATACAGCTGCAAATAAATGAGCAGTATATATGCATTAAAAACAAAAAATTACAACTAAACAAATAGGAGCAAATCAAGGTATTAAGTTCAGGCACAGACGAGAGTTTAATGTTTTAAATTGCGTTACCTGGGTACAGGGTCAAGTAAACAGCTTGTGAGGGCACTGAGTATGCATCTGTTTCAAGAACTTCGCTGTCCAAAAATAATACCAATACCAATGTCACCTTCGTATCTACTGCTGTCAGCTACAATATAATTCACATAGCTTGGGCTTCAGTTTCAACAATTACATTACACACCACTAACAAATCTTTCCTGAATACTATACACATTGCAAACTTGCATCTTTCAGTGTTGTTTACAGCTGCAAAGCTATCGCTAGCTCCAATAACTGCCGTATGTCTTGCCAGCGCCTCCTCTATTTTACCAATGCCTGCCGAGTACGGCCGATTCGATCGTCCAACACCCTCTCCTATCCTCCTTTCCTGCTCTCCCCCGTCGGCTAGCCTTCGTGCCTGCTCTACGTCTGTGAGGAAGAGTGCCATCTGAGTGGCGCCCGACGACGGAAAGCGGACAAAGACAATTTTTTAAATGTTCTCTCTTTCTTCGTGAGGCGGCGCTCTGCATCCCTCATAGTAATCAGGCTGCCATCAGGTATTGACGCGCCACAGAGCGCGCCGTTCGTGGTGCTGCTCACTGCGGAGCCGCTGCATGCGCTGGTTTTAAAAGGAGCCACACAGAGTGCGGTCCAGCAGTGTTGGCAATGTAACGAAAGGCTGTGGCGACTTGTTCGAATCATGCTTGTCTTTTAGCTACAACGCTGAAACATTCCGGGAGAGGTACTGAAACTGCTTGGCAGAAATATGAAATCAGAGGGTAAAGGTAGTTTGTAATACGTTTTACTCCACTGATTTGCGATTCAATCATGTTGAGTAAGAAAAATGGAAAAATGAAATAAAGAGGGAATGATATATCTCCCGAGAAGGCATTTTTCGAAACTGCCAAGTAGCAGTAGCTTTCAAGTCGTAGCTCTGCTTTTTGCAGGCTAAGCTGTCATCGTTACGACAACTACAGTTGAACCTCTATGTAACGAACCTCTATGTAACGAATTCCTGGATTTTACGAAATTTTTCAATTCCCCAGCACATCCCCCATTGAAGCCCATGTATAGGCGACCTCCATGTAACGAACTCGTTGCGGCAGTTGACCTTGATGTAACGAATCCGTGGCTCTGATCATCGAGCTGTATCTTGTAATGTTTTGCCCGAAATTTGACCGGGCAGTGCGCAACTTTAATGAATATTGTTTAAGTAAGTTTTTATATTAAAAGGTAAAGTAGACCGCGAGCAGAACGCTTGCAATCGCAGCAAACAAGCAGACCTCAGTGATGATGATGATGTTGAGCGCCGCTATCGCCGCTCCGTGGCAAGCGTAGCAACTTTTAAGCTTTCATTTTGTAGCTTGACACTAGGTGGCACTACTATGACAAATTTTTCGTGGTGTTGCGGCGCAGTTATGGTAAGCCTTCTTCGACAGCGTGTTGACGTGTGTGTGTTGGTGTGTGTTTACGGTGTCGGTTCGTTACGATGAGTTCTGCTGTGAGGAAACGCAAAGTTTTGTTGCTTGAAGATAAGCTCTCGATTTTGAATGCGGTTACCGCCGGCGAAAAAAAGAAGGATGTCGCTGCCCGCTTCAATATACCAGCCAGCTCCCTGTCAACCATTCTTGCTGCAGAACAAAGCATCCGCAGTGCGATGGAGTCGGGCACAAGCGCCCAGAAGAAAAGACTGAAGACGTCGACGTATGCTGATGTGGACAACGCCGTGTTTGCATGGTTTTTGGACAGACGAGCACAAAACGTGCCCATAAGTGGAGCGATTTTGCAGCAGAAAGCCATAGATTTTGCTTGTATCCTGGGCCACGATGACTTCAAAGCGAGTAACAGCTAGCTACAAGGATTTAAAAGCCGGCACGGTGTCGTCGGAAAAGTGGTATCTGGCGAGTCTGCCTCCGCAGACAGCGATGCTGCTGCCTCGTGGGTGGCCAAGAAGCTTCCCGGCATTTTCAGCCACTATGAAGCTGCCGACATTTATAATGCTGATGAGACGGCCCTGTTTTTTTAAATGTTACCGAGCCGCACGTTCTCACTGAAAGGAGAAGACTGCCGCGGTGGAAAGCAAATTAAACTCCGCGTGACGGTTTTGCTTTGCGCCAACACTGATGCCAGCGACAAGCGAATCCTGTTTGTTATTTTCCGCAATGCCCGATCCGGATGTTTTAAAGGAACAGGGCGGATGCCAGTAAAATATGTGGCAAACTCCAAAGCTTGGATGTCGTGGGCAATTTTTTACGACTGGCTGAAGGAGCTCAACCAAGATGTCAAGCGACAAGTTCGCAGCATTTGTTTGCTGCTTGACAACTGCTCCGCGCACCATGTGGAAGGCCTACAGCTTTCTAAGGTCGAGCTGCAGCATTTGCCACCTAACTGCACTTCTCTGGTACAGCCCTTAGACAAATGGGTTATTAACAGCTTTAAATGCTGTTACCGGCGTCGATTGATACAGAAGATGCTCCTGGACATCCGCCTTGAATGGCCAACAAAAGTGGATATCTACCAAGCAATCGAAATGCTTGCTGCGTCGTGGCAAGAGGTCGGATCACAAGTGATCACCAATTGCTTCGCCAAGGCTCAGGTAAATAAGGCCATTCAAGCTACAGTCACTGAAGACGAACCTTCAAGCCCACCCGAGGTCGCAGAAGCGTGGGATGAACTACGCATGAACGGTGGGGTGCCCGACGGTGTCGAGCTGTGCAACTTTTTGTTCGTGGACAACGGCGCCGTGGCTACGGAAGAGATGACTGATGCGGCACTTGTCGAAACCGTTAAAGATAGCCTTGAAGGTGACGGTTTGTCAGAGTTTGATACGTTTTGTGCTGTTCCCACCGCGAGGGAACTGATGGACGCGGTGGACGTTCTGCGCCATTTCGTCGGCTCGCAGGACGATGAAGCAGCCATGGATGCCTTAGTTTCCTTGGAGCGCCGAGTAGTGGCTTCGATCGGGCAAAAACAGCAAGCGAAAATTACGCAGTTTTTCTCTATTAAATAAATTCTTTGAATGGCGAGTTCACTTGAATTGATATCTGTCGAATTTTTATTTCGTTTTGGCATAATCCTTACCAGTCTTAACCCAAAACTGCATGTAACGAAAACCTGGATATAACGAAAAATTGCGAACTTTTTTCAATTTCGTTATATCCAGGTTTGACTGTAGATGAAAGATTTTTCTCTGTGCGTGGCAGACTGCAGCTACGTTTGTTTTAAGAAGCGAAAAGAACTCCAGTCGCAAATGCACGGCGCAGCAGCTGATGCCGAAGCATTTCGGACTTTCTGCCTGGTCTTGACTACAACCGGGCGCTAATAAAACGATGCAAAACTAAAAAAATGCGCTTGAAGGAAAGGAGGCAGATGAAATTGAAATCAAGTCCGCTTGAGCACGTCTTCAGGCGCAGTCACCGTAAAGGCCGAACCACAAAGCAGCGTTTCTTCGGCGCAGCATCAGCGTTTATTCTACCGTCGTTGTCGCTTCAGGCCGCAGGAGAGGGTGATCAAACACACGACGGCGTATGAACTGGTTGTCCAGATGGGCATTAGGTGCGTTTTGCTTTGTTCACTGTTGTTATGTTCCGCTCGCGCACGAGATGCTTTGTCCTCCTCGAACGTACAAATGTGGTTGCGCTACAATGCATATCTCTTATGTCTGTAAATAAGTGTCAATACAAGCAAATACACAAATTCTAGAGATGTAAATGGCTATAAACACAGAGTTGTAAAGTATATACAGTAAAAGCTCGTCAATTCGAACTCGAAGGGGACTGGAAAATTGTTCAAATTAAGCGAAGTTCGAATTATCGAATGGGCGCTAGAATGAGCAGTTATAGCACCCCACCGCACGGGCAGAACCCAAAGCAGTCGCATCTAGACTCATTATTGCGAGCTAGGCACTACTAGACATTTGTGGCGGGCATATTCTAAGAATTAAATTCATCCGGTCCTAATGGCAAATGAAACAAATTTATTGGCCAGTTATGCACCAGAAACAAGTACTGGAATGCATTCGCGTGAGCAGCTAGCTTTAGTGCTGAAATATAGTACACAATTTATGCTCCAAAACATGTTTATTTGCAGGGAAGGGTTGTCAAAATTAAAAGTAATCGGCGAAGTGCATTTGCTCGTGTTTCTTCTGCTGAGACTCCATCAGCACAATCTGCAGCTTGCCCAAAGCTCCTGTGCAACGTGAGAGTTCTCACTAACAGAGAAGTGGCGTGCTGCAACATCGAGCGCAGACACTACTTTATGTGCACTTGGTGGTGGCACAGTCTCGTTGCCGCCACCGGACTTATCACTGTCGGCTGTTCTCACTGCATGTGAGCCCTGCGACGTCTGCTGGGAGCAAGCAGCCTCAATTATATTGGCGTCACTCAAAGGCTCCAACGTCTCCATGCTGCTGTCTGCGTAGCTCGAGCTTGTGGCACCAACAAAAGCCGTCATCGCCTGAACCGCCATACTACGTTGTTTACACCACGTGATCGCGACCCAGCGACCGCGGCAGAACGAAAACCTGGAACGACTTGCACCTATTCTATTCTATTCTAAGTTCTATTCTATTCTATTCTAAGCATCAGCGGCGCGGGCGAGTGCTCCGGCAGCGAAAAGCTGCTACAGCATGCACCGGAACGCGGCTCCGTGAGCCTTGTGCACTTGGCTTTTTTTTATTTTCCATTGTTTTACATCTCTGGTAAATTTGGAGCGTGTTTTACTCACTATGGGTCAACTTCTATCTACGAGGAGTGGTGTCAGCCAGTGGTTCCTAGCTCGAATTAACCGTAGCGGATGCCGAATTGTTCGAATTATCGGGAGTTTTCTCTCATTGAAATATACAGGGCTGTGCCGGGACCCGGGTGTCAGTTCGAAATAACCGTAAGTTCGAATTAACAAGCTTTCACTGTAGCAGCAGACACATGCAAAGTATTGTACATGCTATTGCTGTAAAGAGTTGTAAATATATGCAAATAAATGCACGTGAATGTCCCCTTTTTTCCTACAAACGAGCTTAAAATTTCCCAGACTTCGCACAAAACTGAAAGCAGCAGCCGTGGTTGCAATAATTAAGTACCATATTTAAGCGCATAATTTGCACCCTCGCATAATTTGCGCACCCTTAACTTATCACCCAGGTTTACAAAAAAAAATTTTTACTCGCATATTTTATGCACCGCGCTGCACTAGACCACCATCATGCACGCGGGCTCTACCCTATGGCTCTACCCAGTAGCATTTGGCTATGCCACGTGTTTGTTCGGAAGGCTTTTTGAATCTTTTGCGCACTGGGCGTTCATGGTGGTGTCTGGGGCTGCTGCTACAATCGCGGTGGCACCAGCGGCATCACCACTCAGAACGGCTAGCAGCTCTTCCGGGGAGGATCGGCAGCTGATAGAAGAGCCAACATCACTGTTTTTTTGGCTGATGCATGTGACTCGACTGCCAGCTACGCTTTTCTTGGTGGCTCTGACGGCTTGTGTTTGGTTGTTCGCTCGTGTCTTGCGATGGGATATCGCAACTATACAGCAAGTTTCAAACTGCTTGTCAGCGCCTTATCACGGCGCGGAGTGGCGAAGCCAGCGAGAATAACCGCGTGCGCACAAGTTTGCCCATAGACGACAATCTTGTGTCGGAAAACTTGTGCGCACGTGGCTATTCTCGCTGGCTTCTCAGCTCCGCGCCGTGATAAGGCGCCGACAAGCAGTTTGGTCGACGCTCGCGCAGTACTGCTAAAGAATTGTGTGGTGTGATAATTGATTTATTGATTCGTGGTTGCTTTCTCGGATGAAGTTGCGAAAGCAAACTTACGGAATCCAGAACTACCGAACAATTGGCTGGGCCACAAGCGATGACGCTGTTTTAGTGTCTTATTAGGTTCGTGCATGCACCTTCATGCCATCCCGCAAGGGGGGGGGGGGGGGGGGGGGGGGGGGGGGGGGGGGGGCTGCTAGCGTAGGGTGCGGGTCCGGGTGCTGACGTATACGCGGCAACATACACTAAACCTATATTGCGCGTTATGACCTTTGTGGAGTTTTTTAAGTCGCGCTCGCGAAATCCCCACGTAATTTGCGCACCCCCTTCTTAGAGCCCTAATTTCTGAATAAAAAGTGCGCAAATTATGTGCGTAAATATGCTAATGACATTTTAGTGCTGCTGCGAGGACACCTCGTCAGCGTCGCTTTATCCGCGCAAAACAATTTTCGTTAATCATGGTGCAACGAAGCAAACAAACGTAACAACTTACAACGCTCTATTCGTCTGGCAAGGAACAGCATCCTCAAGTGATAGGCGGAGCGAACGCCTGAGCCCACCGCTGCAAACGGTGAGCAAGGCTGCTGCTCCAGCCGATTGTCATTGGAAAAAGTGCTGCGCCGCGGATGAATAGAGAGCTACGCAAGAAGGGGTACGAAGCAGGAATCTCACAGACGCGTGGTGTAGGTCTGTAGTATAGGAGTTTTTTGAGGTAGTCAACTGCCGTGGTGGCTTCTCTGCCGTGCCTCGATGCAACGAAACGAAGCACCACCGCCGCCTCCAAGAACAATAAAATAAAACTGGCACGCTAGCATTCGCGACGGCCGTTTCTGCGGGGACTCGATATGAAGAGGAGAAACACCGAGGTTTCTTCCCGATGCATAAGAGAAAGGAGGTGAAGCTTCTACGAACTACAGCGATGCGCATATATACGAATGGGCCGGGTCTGGGAAACGCAGCTTAAAAAGCAGGAACACTGCAACAATCAGCTGCCGCGATGGCTTTCCCAGTACTTGGGAGCAAAGGGGCGAAGCATCCGAAAATGATAAGGAAGAGATTTTGGTTACTTTCGTCACTGCCATCGACGGACTGGATGTGTTACGAATTTCCTTCCGCGCTAAAGAAGGCACGAACGCGGACTCAATTCAGCGAGTTCTGGAATAGGATCTGCACACCTCTTGTGCCAAGAAATGCCAATCGACATTTTTATAAACTGAAATTGTCAATAAATGTCTTTTTACCTCGTTCAACAGCTACATTTCTCAAAATCAGGCAGTTTGGATCATACGTTTTTCCAGATAATACGTTTTTTCCTGCGATTAAAAAAAAAAAACATATCAACGGGGTTTTGCTGTATTTAGCTTTGTTTTCGTATGTTGGATAAAGGATAAAATTTTATATATAATAGTTTTTACAGGAAAAATAAAACTAATGAAACCTACAAAAACATTCATTTTCCACACGGTAAGGAAAGTGTTAATTAGGTTAGCAGAGTCACTGCAACCCGTATATGTCATGATGTCATTAACGTATAACATTGTCACAGACACTCTGCCACAATAATCAGTCAGCTGTATGCAAATTCATGTCGGTATCAGTAGTGGTATCAGCAGCTGTTCAAGGCATTTACCTGTTCTTGTAGAGGATGATGATTGCACATGCAGCCATGCATAAGAGCCCAGCCAGGACACCTAGCAATATTCCCAAGGATGGGTCATTCACTTCCTGGCCTGCAGCTGCATTGGACAAAAAAACTGGCAAGTTAAGTAGGCATTGCTCATCAAACTGCAGAATAATATACATTAATACTTGGTGGGATGAGGTATATTTGAAAGCACGCTATATACCAGCGTATCACAACTGTTGCATTATGAAAACAGAGCACGCACTTGCCAATTTGTGATAAAAAAAAAAAAAACTCACTCAGCACTCACTTCTGAAAAGAGAACCCATACAAGCCACGAAACGTCATATACTTTTTTATTCTCACCCTTTGGCGAGGACGTGTTTGCTATCTCTGCCGAATTAGTCCCCATGCCAGGCATTCCATGTAACACTGGATTATGAAGGTTGCATGACTGGTTTTAGTCATGTTGCAGCAAGGCATCTAAGGCAATTAGTTTTGGATAGTTGCAGCAATGTGACCTTAATCCACAAATGTAATCTAATCAGCAGTGGCACAGTGAACGATGCAACAATGCTACATCCATTCATCTTTGCCTTCCCCGGTCTTATACTGTTCAGTTCTCACAGAACTGTTCTCAGGCTCCACCAGACAGAAGACAAGGTTTGCCTGAAGCATTCTAAATGAATGCTATTTTGTTATACAGATATAGTTCCAATGAGTTTGAGGTGTCACTGGGCAAGCAAGTTGATTTTGTGCTCCATCAGTGTGCAGTTGATCGTCAATACAATAAAGTTTGCCCAATCAAACCTCTACCCATCTCTCCCCCTCATTCACAAAGAAAACAATGCAATATTCAGTAAATTAAGCAAGGCAATTTTAGCTTCAATCAAGTTGGACTGGTTCATGGTATAACAGCACAAGAAGACGTGACACGTGTTATGGCGTTCTTCGTATGGCGTGTCTTCATGCACTGCTAATAATAATAATAATTGTTTTTTTGGGGGGAAAGGAAATGGCGCAGTATATGTCTCATATATCTTTGGACACCTGAACTGCGCCGTAAGGGAAGGGATAAAGGAGGGAGTGAAAGAAGAAAGGAAGAATAGGTTCAGGAATAATTTCGACCACCTGGGGATCTTTAACGTGCACCGACATCGCACAGCACACGGACGCCTTAGCGTTTTTCCTCCATAAAAACGCAGCCGCCGCGGTCGGGTTCGATCCTGGGAACTCCGGATCAGTAGTCGAGCGCCCTAACCACTGAGCCACCGCGGCGGGGCCACTGCTAAACCATGAACTAATTTTTGGTGTGCTTTAAATGTAATGAAATTTCAATAATGGCTTAGAACAAACCTGAAGAAAAATTTCAAAATTCAGTGAAGAAGGTGGTACGAGGCCTCACAGCGTGCGCAGTGCAATAAAGAACAGTTCGAAACCCAACACTGTTGGGGCTGGTTCTTCCTCGCCATAGTTCCAACAATCGCAATGCGAAACCAAGCGGCGGTTTTCTATTTGATCCTTCCGTGATGCATGACATGAGTCAATGCCCACACCCATGGCACCCACCCTCTCCCCTCCACAACACTTCCAGCGTGACTTTCATGAACTCGTTTTGGTGAACTGTGGTATGCGAGAAGCCCACTTGCAGAACTTCGTCTGAGGCTCCCGAAGGGGGGGCTAAGTCAATGTATCATCGTATGCGACCGTGTAAAAATCCCACCTATTCCATGGTGCAATTTAAGCTGTGTATCTCTGACGTATGGTAATGGCAGGCGAGACAACGATAGAAAGGCTTATGTCGCTTGGCCAAAAAATAGCCTGGCCATACATTTTCTAACTCGACCTTCAGATAATTCACGAATCTGTTTCAGTCTCTTAAAGTTCAAATAAATGAGGTTTTTGCTGCCCATCAGGTTATTTTTTTAGCTGCCAGTTGTATCATTCCATAGATTTCATTTCGCTACTCACTCTGAATGACCACATTACAGGTTGCATACTGTTATGCTGTCTAATCAAGCAGTATACATTTCTGTGCGCATTATGTTTTGTAGCGATAGCTACATTACGGTAGCATTTCGAGCCTTCAGCGTGGCGGCGCCGCCACCCAGTGGCTGTGCCGCCACCCTAAGGCTGCGCCGCCACGCTGTCACGTGGTGCAGAGCAGCTGCCGGCGCCGTGGCTGATCATGTGGCTTGTCACGTGGTTGGTCACGTGACCAAGTTCCACTCGGCCAGCCATAGCTATCGCGTCACTCCAGGTTTAACCAAAGCTAAACCACCGCCAATTTTTTATTTTTGTGTGCGGCGCTGAGACAGTCTAGACTGTTTTTTTATTTTGGCTGCTAAGACCATACACTCGCTTAGAAGAAAATAAAGGCATTTGCGTATTTATCTTTTTTCTTGAAATTTTCTTTACACTGAACAGAAATTCAATATTCAAAGACGTTTTTTCTTTGCATTAGAAAATTCAATATTTGCACACCTCTAGTTTCAAATAATACCCAGCATACATTCTGTGGTCTTCCTCTGGTTGTGATGAGAGGTGGGCAAATGCCCTCATTTTTACTTTTCCTCCCTCACTCTCACTTTTTAATCCATGGCCCTCCCTCACCCTCATTTTGAAAAGTTATCAGGCCGTCCCTCACCCTCATCCTCACTTTGAAAAATTTGGTGGCCCTCCCTCGCCCTCACATCTTCGTCCCTCCCTCACCCTCACGAACCGTCGTTTTAAAACTCGTTATTTTTTGCAGTCAGCAACTTCTGGCAACATTACGGAGTAATAAGCATATAAGTCATGCCCTCAAGTCACCATTGGACAAGAGGCTAGATCCTTATATTGTGTGTGTCCATGTACATGTGTGTGTATTGTTTGAGCTAATACGTGAGACAAAACCGAGACAGTTACGAGTTGAGTCCCAAAATATCACTCTGCCTTTAATTCTGGCGTGCACTGCGTGCATACATGCACTCTGCAATTATAGCATTTCATTGCTATCTATATGCACTGCTAAAATGAGTCAGTGCATTGTGGTCTTTGTATAAAAACTAGTGTATGCCAAGAATATTTAGGAAACAATGCAGCAGCCTTTACCACAACAATTACAATAAGTGCTGAGCACAGAATATACTCGGAACAAGGAAAGTTTGTAGGTCGCTTAATTACCATTGCCCGATGACACTGCGATAGCACAGGGTATTTTGAATTTCACTGCTTCTAATCTCCCGCCATTTCGTGTGGTTTGCTGCATGATCTTCTAATGACGCTTCCACGCGCATGCATGGAAGATGATGAAGACCACACTTTCAACTTACAGCGTGAGAGACTGGCAGTTTAACACACGTGAACGCGGGTATGTGACAAAGACGACGAGATTGCAAGCACAGCTCAAGAGCTTGGCAGTTCATACAGGCAGGACGTTAACATTTCTCCCAACTGGATTTGAATCGGAGAGGCATTCGCTCTTGGAGATGTGCTCAGCCTTACCAAGCGTCTAGTACTCTGCTGCTTTGTGTTTTTGCTTTCGTGGCATTTCCTAAACGATTTGTAAATAATTTAGTTAATGTAAATAAAATATATTTTCAATGCAATAAATAGATGATTGAAAAAGCTGTGCTGATGGCGTAGTAGTCTAAAGCAGCGGCCAGCGGAACTGATTTTTAGCGCCGATGCGGGTTCGTATCCCGCCTATCCAGCTATGAAGTTTTTTTTATTTCTTCAGTGTCTACCCCCAGTGCGATGCTGGCTTTCCGCTGCAGCGAGGCTCTTAAGCTGTCGCTTAAAATAAAACATTATCCATACCACTTGAAAATCAAACGGGTCACTAAAATGCAGCATTTGGGCTGAATAATGGTTATCACTAACCCCCTCCCCCTCTAGTCTGGAGTGAACGATTCCTGTGGTTGCCATTTTAGTGCCCTAGCGCTTCCACTCCACCGAAAAGCTGCTATCTTGCTCTCCGAAGCCTGCTTCTAGCACGTGGGCCACCTTGGTCACGTGACGTTGTGACGTCATCACAAGCTGCCCACCTGATTCTGAGCAAACTGCCCACTGTGGCAATTCAATTAATGATTAGACGCGAGAGGTTCCTCAGGAATAACATAGGTCTCATAAGCCCCACCGATGGAAGCACCTGCCATCGCAAGGCAGTTACGCGTAGCTTAACCACTGCACCTCTGTGCCGGGAGCAGAATCAGAACTCTCATGGATGTGTGAATGCAAAGGATTGAGCAATTCTACCGCAGTACAAGTCTAAAATGATGCAATATCACGCAAACTTACATTATATGATTTATCAACCGAAGCCAGCCAGTTCAGGTCAAGCACAAGCATAGAAAGTCAAGATAAACCATGCAAAACCAGGGCGGTGCTAGTGCAAGATAATTCGTGGTTAATCCCAAGCCGAACGGCCCGCAATTTTTTTGCTTGCACATCTCCACACTACCCAAACGCTGAGCGTCAATTCCCTACCATGTCTGAAAGAAATTTGGTTCATTAAATCAGGTGGGTGATTACGTGGTCACAAGTCTCACCAGGGACAGAAATAAACCTAGAGCTGTTCCTGCTTTTAGAGAGCAGTGCACGTTTTTGTTTTTTTAGCACATCCAACATTGCAAAGCGGAGCGAGCGATGATTCAGACCAAGGTGGCTAAGCTGCTGCTTTATTTCCATGGCCAAGACTACAGCGGTTGGCTTTGCCCACCACATTGCAGCACCGCTTTCCTATACAACCATTCCAGCAAAAATAGACATACGACTGTACTTTACCACTCACAGTGTGAGTGAAAAAATTCCATGCCAACACCGCCAACATGCTTTGATTTGGCAGTGGAATTTTGTAGTATTTTTATGCTGCTGCCAGTTCTTTAAAACCTCATTAAGCTGAAATCGGACTTCGTTCCGGGAAACAAGGCTTATTAGAACTTGGGAATTCAATAGCCTTACTAGGTATGATTTCTACATGCTTTACTCTACACTCTGATGATCCGACAGACTCGGGGCTGATAATGAAAATGCTAACTGCAGTACCACGGTTCTCATCGCACGTCTTGACCAGTACCTCCTTGTTAGCGCACTATACAAGGTGTTTCACCTAAATCTTTACATAATTTTTAAAAATAGGCTTTTTTAGTTAGAAGGGCGCTTTTTTCGTCGTAGTATTGTCAGCGGTGTAGTACATTGCGGCGACGTTCTCGAGAAAGTGTTCGGCTCGCCGCCTTTCCTGTTTGCCTCGTGTACATCCAGACTGTAGAAACTACGTCTTCCCCGGTAACCTTCACCTTAAGAACTGTCGCTCTAAAACGGGAATTCATAACTGGCTGCACACAAAAGAGCGTTAGCCCATAGTACGGTTCCAGCCATCAACCTCGCCCTCAGACCGTGCATCTTGCCCTCCCTCACCCTCACTTCATCATATCTTTCCTCCCCCATCGTCGTCCTCATGAATTTTCATGCGCCAGTCCACCCTCACCTCACCTCACCGAGTGAAATCTTCATGAGGTGAGGGTGAGGACGCCCTCGTGAGGATACCCATCTCTGGTTGTGATATCAGACTTTCCAGCAATAAAAGTGAGCATAGCAAGCAGATGCCTATCTTTTGTAGGGCTGTGCACCACTTGTGGGCATAGCCACTGCAGCAGGTGAGGGATTGCGCATTTGGACATCATCACAAAGATCATTTAGTCATTGTGGGGGTGGTGTGTCAAGACAAGCACCATTCTCAGAGCAAAGAGAACGTTAAGGACTACTTGGTGGTGAATTATAACAGCCACCTTCGATTTTATTGAAATTTCATTTGGAGTATGCGAGGCATGTTTCAAAACATATTTATTTTATGTGTGTTATGATTCGCATGGAATATTGCGGATTCTTTGTGCTGAATGCGTGGAATTTAAAATTTTTCGCTGCAGAAGCTTAGGAGCCTTGGCCATCGTCGCACTGCCACAAATCAATGCCAAATAAGGAATGCTGCCTTTGCACAAAGGGAGCATTCCTATCTTTTTTCAAAGGAAACATGTTGCACCGCAAGCTCTGGAATGAATGGACCTACAGTTTTAATGAGTGGCGGAAAAAAAAAAAATTCAAGTTCCAACTCTACTTTTCTCAGCCACATGTATTTTGCTGCCAAACGAAGGCAGTGGAGCCACAAAATACCGAACTACTGAATTTCACTTAGAACAAAAACTGGTTGGAATTGTCCTCATCGTCCTCTAAAATGAAAATGTAACACAGCGAGAGAGAGAAAAAAAAAAGCAATGTTAACTGTTCAACTAATCCACCTTCTGTAATAATGACGACATGTGCAAAGACGAGCGTATGTCATATTTAAAACATGCCACAATGCAAAGCGATTGGCTTATAAGATCGCTGACGGTGCTTACCCTGTGGGTGTGGGGAGATGGTGCTGCGTGATGGGACACTGATGACAAACTTGATGACTTGAGTCAGGGGACCAAGGCCAGCCACGGTCTGGGCTTGCATACGCAGCGAGTATGCCGTGTTGATGGACAGCCCGCTCAGTATGGATGTCAGGTGCGAGCCTGCAGACGAAGAAATCATTCAGCATTGCCCATTACCAGAAGAGCTCTGCTGCAGCACTTATAAGCTCAGGCATTAACACCAAAATTGGGTGTAATAAACATTGTGTTCCACTGAACTTGCCAGCACCACCTGGCACTTGCGTTTAGTTCTTTTTTTTTTCCTCCATATTCTTCGTCATTTACTGAACCATGCTGGGCTTTCTGGTTTGCTGTATTTATTATTATTATTATTATTATTATTATTATATGTTACCAAAAGTGCTGACAAAGAATTATTCCTTGTTTGCAGCTTACAGTCCCAAAGGTAAAATTTTCCCCCTTTACCTCCTTTTTTTCTAGAGGATTTGAGAGGCAACACTGGTGAAAAGAGAAAATATGGAGCTCTTGGGTTTGAACTTGGCTGCAGTCGCCACGTTTCCATAGAGGCAAAATGCAGAAGGCCGCCCCCCCCACCGTGTCATACTGCTCGTGTCGTACTGCACAACACATATTGTATTGGTATCCTAGTATAGTATTGGTATCTTAGTATAGGTAGTTGGTGTCCAACGATATATGAGACAGATACTGCGCCATTTCCTTTCCCCAAAAACCAATTATTATTATTATATTCACTTGCTTGTTGACATGAATGAGTACTAACAACAACACAGTCCTCTTACCTTGGCTGGTACACTCACAGTATATTCGGCTTTGGTCAGCCTTCTAGTGAACAAAACGTGAGCACCATCTGGCGCCGATCCACAGAATGCCTGTTTACTACTAAAGCTACAATGAGGGGGGGAATGAGTGACTCATTTAAAGATGCTTTCTCTGCTGTTTCTGCTCGATACCATTAAGCAGTCACAAGGACCGACCACTCTGACTTGTCTCTCTGAACATTTCACTCGCTAATTGCGCTGCTATGACCCCACACAATGGCATCGACATCAGCGAAACCTTCCACATGTGCTGCTGCTAATCGCCGAGAATGTGACCGCCTTTGGGAGTGACAGGCGAGTTCTTTAACCATGAAAGGTGACCAACAGCGCGATCGCCTAAGGAAGCCTCAGGCAAGATCTTTGACAACAGAAGACCAGCATGAATTGTGTGTCCTACTTCAGGTATCACATACTGTTGCTCGCTGTCCTGGGCAACAGCACAAACCACATGCATGAATACAAGTATACTTTCCTAAAAATCGTTATTTCTGTATGGCAACCAAACATGGGTCAGCACGCATGTGCCCCTGCATCAGAGTAGTCTAGGCATAGTACGGATTATGCCACTACTTTTTTTAAAAATGGTAGTACAGAGACAAAGAGCAATGTCAGCAGACTTGCCTGTTTCGGTTTTTGTTTTCCACTTGTCGACCTGTGTTGTGTCGGTTACGCTGGCATTGTAAAAAATGTGGTAGGCTAAAATGATGCCGTTGGGGAACTCTGGTGCCAGCCAATTCAGCCGTACCGAGCCAAGGTCAATGGCGTTCCAAGTGATTTCTCGCGGTACACTAGGCTCTGGAAAGACAAAATTTTAATAAACAAAAAAATAAACCGGGTCAGTTTTTAGTGGTTAAAAAGACTGAGGGCCTGCTAAAGCTATTTTTGACATGTCTGAAATTACAAGCTCTCTCTTACTGCATGTGTGAGCATTTCCTATCAAGACTTAAAAAGTGTGTGTGTGCTAGCTTTGACCAAATAAAAACAAAAATTTCTTGAGGCCTTGAGAAAAGAAGCACTTTTCCATTACCTATACTTAGAAAGTACCCACTGCATGGCATTATGAACTGGCAGGGCAAGTGCACCATGACGTGCAGAAAAGTAGTAACAACAAGGCTCAGGAACTGCTTATATGGCCCGTCTTTCAATATGATCAGGCGCAACTGTTGCAAGTGCGAGGTCCTCCTAATCCAAGTGTTCTCAAACTTGCCCCAAGGAACCCCAACAGCTTTCCACACGTGAAGAACAAAGCAGACAACTGCACACATGAATGTCAGCACATGATGCATTCCTGCAGCAGTAGAGTCCAGCATTGTGAACATAATTACATACACTGACAACCATGGTTTTAAATGAATTTAGTAGACACATCGAGTCCCTTGATAAAATTCAATACTACACGTATTTCGTTCCTTCATTGTACACCCCCTATCAAAAGTTTACGGAAGGAGGCTCTTTTGGAGGAATTTATTTTTTTATTTGCATCAGAAGCATATTTCCCAAGATTATGACAAAGATTTAATGGTGCACTACGTAATTCGCACAGCAAAAAATTTTTTGCACACACCTCTTCCAAGAGGCATGGAGAGAGAAGACTGAAATTAAATTTTTTTTGCCAACGTTGCCTTTCATTAACTTTTTACTGCAGGTATATATATATTTTATTACTCCAACCAGTATCGTCACACCAAGCTTTTGCAGCACCCAGAGCAAAGAGTCAAAAAGAGGGGCTTCTTACTGTCCTCGCTGGTCCTGCACTCGATGAGTTGACTGAAATGGCCGGGGCGGTGATCAGCCTCATGGGATCTCACAGCAAACCCATAAAGTGTGAATGGTTGGAGGCCCTTCACAACAACCTCAGGAGTTGTGCTGGAGTGTCAGGGGAAAGGGAAAGGACAACCAAGACAGAACAACTTTACAATCAAGCGGTAATGCAACAAAAAAAGCTCACCACATGCACAAAAGCTCAGAGATGACCAGTGTTAAGACTAAGGCATGCAATATCAAAACTTAATACAGTGGAACCCCCGCTGATACGGTTTTCACGGGACCGTAAAAAAAAAAAAAGAAAAATCTAAAAATGTAACAGCCGGGAAACATAAGAGCCGGGAGGTAGGACAAATTGCAAAATGACAGTAGTGGGCAACTGAACATGCTTATTGCCATGCTAGCACTTGAAAAAGTCGTGCAGCGTTGTCTGCCGCATTTTCTCGCTTCCGGTGAGCAAAACTCGCTTTTCTAAAACTTGCAGTGCCGTGTGGCTCTCGCGGTCGTCGCGAACATACGTGCAAGCCTCGCCTTTAAAGCTTAGCCTCTTCATTGACTGAACCTTGAAAAACAGGCCACCTTCATCGGCGTTGAAAATATCCCTAGGTTCGCAGCCGTCGATGATGCCCGCCACGGACTCTTTCCAGTTGCCTACGGTAGCCGTGTCCACGCTTGCAACCTCCCCGTTCATGGTTCGTAGCAAATTCCGTGTCTTCTCTTAAAGCGGCCAATACAACCGTTTGACGCACTGAAATTGTCGATCCCGAGCTTGTTGGCTATCTCTAGAGCTTTTTCGTGTAAAATGGTGCCGTCATAATTTACACCTGCAGCTCTGGCTTGCTTAAACCATTTGTACACAGCCTCATCAAGCCGCACATGCCCCGGGCCGCAGGCTTGCTTACTTTTGACCGTCAACGGACCGGGCGTTTGCTTTGATCTTGTTTCTTTTCAAAACAATGAAGTTCAGGGTGGATGGCGTGAGTCCCAGTTCATTGTGATGCACACCCACTTTCGTGTCGGGTTTGCGTCCACAGTGCGAAGAATATTCAGTTCCTCCTCCAAGGAGAGCACTTTGCGCTTTCTTGATGCCATTACAATGCGACAAGTTCCCGCACACGCGCTGCGCATACACTGGAGAGGACAGGTGGCAGAACGAGGCAGCTGCTAACCCACAGCAATTCACGTTGCAGCGTGGAACGGTTGGCACAGTGCCAGGTGGGCGAATGAGTGCGCTGGACGCACGTGCACCCGACCATGGAATGAATTCACTCCTTACGCGTCCCACCACAGGAAAATACGCGCGAAATCATTCCTAACCGGAGGCGCGAAACGATGAAACGATATGTGGAAGGACGAAGTTGCGAAGTCAGCCGTGCAAGCACCAAGCGCACAAAGAAAGAAGCATGGAGGAATAAAAAATGGCACTAAGGTGAAACAAGATGGGGAAAAAAAAAAGCACAACAACTGCTGCTGCTGATGATGACGCAGAGCGCCACGAGCGCCCTCTGTAGACATGCCAGCGACGCTAGGCCAAGCCAAGTCAGGCCAAGTCAATTCGCCTTAAAAGTAAACATGGCCGTACTTGGGCCGGCTTGGGGTGCCAGTCCACGACGTATCATGCAGGAATGTGCCCGAAGTTACGACGTTACAGCGGGGTTTCTAATGCGTGGACCTCTATGAGAGTCATGCCGGGACTCGACCACAAGAACACAGCCAGCTAGGAAAACGCAACAGCGGGGTTCTACTGTACACGATAATGCTCACTTGACGACACTACTCCCACAGCAAACTGCATTTGTTCAAAAGGCTACAATTCTGGTTACCTTCGGACATATTGCACCACGGTAGAGTTTATATGATTCTTGGGGTGGACAGCACTGTAACGAACTGTGTAGTAGGTGATGTTGTGAACTGAATTTGGTGGCTTCCAGACAGGCGTATGGAACGTGATGAAGTTGGTTCAGCTTCCAAGCCACCAGGTGGATCTATGCAAGAAACAAGTGCTGTGTCAATGCAGAGGCCACACACGCAGCAGCTGTACCAATTCAGCTTTGCAAGCAACGATTCAAAAGTATGCATAAACATATTCTGCAGATTACATAGGTTGGCCTTGTGCCAGCAAAAGCGATTACCAACGCACTGGCATGCCAACATGAACCCATTTGTCACAGCGTACAAGGTAGATTAATCTAAGTACACTCAACACTACACAGGAAAACAGAAAAAATGGGCAAATACAAACACATTACTGAATTTCCGAATGCTCTACACCAGCTTTAGTTTTGGCTCAATAAGATGTGAACAATTGTAAGTGACAGGCAACAATTATGATAGGTGATAAATTTCACCCTGAATAGCTGTTTGCACACTGGCTTTTGGAATTATTCTTTCGTTTCTTGGGCAGGACAACTCTCCTTTCAGATGCTCATGCATAGTGTACAGTAGAACCTCGGCAATACAAATCTCGCAGGGTTGCAAAAAAATTCATATCATCCGAAATATTGTATCATCCAAACGAACAAATGCAGCCACAGCTCGCTACTCGCGGTGCGTACCGCACGATTAGCGATCGCGATTTTGGCGATGTGAAGGCTGTGCACCACCGCTCACTGCGTGCGGTGTGTACCGCACGATTAGCGATCGCGACATCGGCGATTGTGCTGCAGCGCTTAGTGCTCGAGGGTGCGGTCACGGCTCGCACGTTCATATCATCCGTAGAGGAGAGAGAGAGAGTTCGGAACATCCGAAATTCCGCACATCGTACACAATGCACTCTGGCCGGGGAATTTCGCGAATTCGTATCATCGCGAAATTCGTATCAACCAGGTTCATATCACCAAGATTCTACTGTACAAGCATCACATACTTTTTCAGTTATGCGAGTGAAGAGATGGCAACCCAACTGTTTATTGCCCATGCGCCCAAAGGTCTAGGTGAGGGAGCCAGATAAAAGAGCAGGACGAAGATGCAATTAGAAGCCCCGTATTTCACACCTACAAAGTCGGCCCTCACGTTAGAATCATCACATCATAGTCAGATAAGTACGGTATTATGGATCTGCCCTGTGACTCCAGCTGCGCGTGGCTGGCTTCTCTGTGAGGTTGGCTTGTGCTGGGACAGTAATTTCCACTTCCACTTGTAGATGACAGACAATGCCTACAGCCACAACTGATGTGTGTTTACCCGCACCAAAGTAGCTTACAGTCGTGAGCAATTTGAGAGCGAGAAAACTTTTTGCACAAAATTGCAAAGGTTCTGGTTATTTATGCAATAAATTTGAGAATGACTTTTGGATATTTAATGAGAAGAGGAAAAGTAACTATAAAATAAAAACTGTGCTTGTCACAACTAATTATGCATTAATCAATAAATAAATGCAAAAACTTTGTTCCCTCTGATATTGCTCATGACAGCATATGCCTGCCTTAAATCCATGCATTTTCTTTTAAATGCCCTTCCTTATTTGCATTAATTTTTTTTTTATTCTTTTCCTTCTTCCTTTTTACACTCTGGGGCAATACTGCAAAACAAAAAAAGAAAACCTTTATGCAGGAATAACAAAATCAGTCCCTGTAAAACAACTGGCTGTTCCCTTTAATACTGCAGCTACATGCACAGGTGGCAAAGTTCATGTGCACAAATAGGAAGGTCAGTGACTGAAATTTCGGCATGCAATGTGAAAAAAAAAAGAGGAGAAAAACTGGGCAGACTACTCACCCACATCACCCTCCACCGTCAGGTTTTCAGGGTGCGTCAAGATTGTCTGCACAGCCTCCTGGCCATCCACGAGCTGATTAAAGGATGACACGTGCACCTCGTACCAGGTTTGCGGTTCTGTGACAAGATTAACAAAGAGGTAAGGGCGTTCTTAATTCCATCCTTGATGAATGCTTGTAGAGTGATTAAAAATCGACACTAACATGCCTCTGTAAGGAATACAAATGCCACATCACTATCTAGAAGCGCATACAAGCTGTGCTTTGATCGCTACAGCCTGAAAAATGTAGGCTGAAGGAAGACATTTTTGCAAACAGACAAAACTGTCATGTGTACTAGTAGGTAAAGGATTAAAACATTGATGTCACAAGAAACAGGTGCTGTATGTGTCTACAAATATTTAAACCAATTTACAGGTAACTGCCCTTGTACACTGTAAAAGTTCTGGGCATATGACTTCTCTGAAAAGATAACCCACCCCATTATAGGCTGCCATAACTATTTTGATGTAAACCTCAAACCTTGCTCCCCCCTTTCCCTTTAAACAGTCTCCTTTCTTAGAAATTGCTATAAACTACACAAAAACACTAAATTATCTGCAGAGCCACAGCCATTACTCTAGGTGCGTGCTTGTAGTGTTGATATCCTAAAGTTTTTTTAATGCACGGCCATGAAGGGTGGTTGCTCAGAGCTTTCAGAGCAGTTCTCTGGCATCACTTGGCGATAAGCTAGAAAAGGAACCAAGAGCTCATGAAAGCTTGAGGAATCAAGTGCTGGGCCCAATTTTCTCTACAGTAATAGTGAATGACTTTGTGAAGTTTCTAGTGCTCATGGCGGCAAATTTTATAACATAAGCACAAGTTGCATATTGAGGTCTCCTATTTTCTAGAATTTCTGGTAGTGGCAACCAAAAGATGGCCTGCAGTGTAATTTTTCTTTCATATTAGCCCTGAAGTTATTTTTAAAACTCGATCTGCAGCGGTATTATATAGTCTTCAGCTTATAACAGCTGCGTGCACATGCAAATTTGAATCAATAAACAAAATAAACAATGAAATGCTCCCCATCTGAACCAAGTAGCCAACTGCGTCCATTCTAATTATGACGAGTGTGTGCATCAAACTAATGCAGCGAAAGAGGTGGAAAAAGTCTTGGTGAAATGATTTCAGGCTATTCAGTGCAAGGAAGCACATGAAACAAGAAGCTGAAGTAATCTTCACTGTGAGACTAGGCCTATCCTGTGAGGTACACAAACAAGCATCAGAACTTTCTCGTTTCTTTTGTAAATACTGCAATGTAAATAAGCTATGTTCCCTTCACTATGCACAGCACAGTAAATCCGGCTGCAAAAGCTTAAAGAGCACAGAGGAAACTATGGCTTTTGCAGCCAGCATACAGCTGTCACAAGGTGAGAATAAACAAACAGGCCATTGCGCTAAAGTTACTGGCTTCACAGAGGCACCTCAACTCACTCAAGTTGTAGACTACATAGGAGAAGGTGGTGTTGGGCAGGACAACAGGCTCCGGAAAGTGGTTGCCCTGTTCACGAAAGCGCAGCTTGAAACCCGCCACTGGGTTCTTCTCCTCGGGGGACACAGACCAGCGGGCCTCCAGGGTGGTGGCATTGATGACAATCAGGTACAGAACTGGAGGCATCGGCACTGCAACAAGTCAAACAGTAGATTTTTTTTCCCCTGCACCAGCAACCGCTGCCACGTGGCCGTGTCGGTATATATAGAACGGCTGTCGCGAGCGTGTGGCGGAGATGCCATGGACAAGCCTCAGACGCTTAGCAAGCGTGCTTGCTTTTCGCTGAATTCCAGGGTTAGCCAAGTTAAGCCACTGCCAATTTATTACAACTTTTGCAGTGCAGCATTTTAATAACAACGGTGCACAGCCGCACCTTGGTGGTATAACATCAAGTATGGTGTGCAGTATTTATAATTTCAATTCCAGGCAATGCCATGACAGTCCATGAATGCATCAAACTGCAGTGCACAAATTGTAGTCCTACCAAACAAGATGCCAAGGAGTGAATTTTAAGCAGTATGAAGTAGCTATTTCTTGTGACAACTATTAACTGAGGCAAGGTCTACAAATCAATGAATCTAAATGAGTAATGATTCGAAAAATGAAGAGGGAGCAAAAAAACTTACTGGTTGAAGAGGACTTCTCAGGCATGCGGTAAGTGACCCAGGGCCAGCTTTGCCAGCTTTCATCGGAAAGGGCTGGAAAACCTTCAGCTGTTCCAGCCATAACACGAACGTCATATTCCTTTGTAGGTTCCAGATCTGTGGAATGTAAGAATCGGTGCTGAAAAACTCTTCTTTTCACAAGGTTACCTTCTTTTCTTACTTTACCCAACAGGAAATTCAATTTCTTTGCTTCAGCATTCTGCATTATTGGGAAGGGCGATGAAGATCTTAAAAGCTGCAGTTTGGTTGCAAAGTGAAAAAAATTTGGGAGACACTTAAGCAGTGCATTTCAAGGGTATGATGCCATAGCATTAAAGGCTCCCTTCAGCGGCTCCTCTTGCCCACGCAGACACAGACACTGCTTCCATATTAGGTAAAAGACAACACGAAATACATATAAAGCCCCACTTTAACCAAGCCATACACATGTCATGCATACGCGGCTTGGGGGCAGCATGTCTGAATCGCAGCCCAAGTGTACGGGGATCGATTCCTGACTAATTACTTTGATTTTCTTTTCAGCACAAATCATTTACTTTACATATTTACCGTAAAAACCGAAATACAGGTCAAACTTTTTTCCAAAAAACCATGGCGAAAAGTCGACCCCTATCTTATATACCGGTCATTGGCGGAAAAACTACAGAAGTCTTGCAACAATGGGCGGGTGAAGTCAACAGCCTCCATTGCCATCAGCAGCAGTGTGGCGTGGCGTCGTTGGCACACCGCCATTTTGTGTTTCCGTTGTTGCAACGCTATTTTGGTTAAAGGCTGCTTTTTCACATTTTGTTTCAAAATGGGCGGAAGCCAACGGCAATTCACCGCCGCCTTCAAGAAAAACGCGATTATGCGGACACTCACGGCAACCTGGCGGCACAGCGCGAAATTGGAGCATTCGGAAAGAGCATTCAGTACTGGCGGAGGCAGAAGCTGCATATTACAACTTGCAGCAACCAGAAGAAAACATCATTTCGTGGGCGGAGTGCAGCGCATCCAGAACTGGAAGGGAAGGTTGCGCTGCATGCAAGATCGCTGCCTGTTACTGCCGAATGAATCCGCGTGAAAGTGGTAGAGATCGCGCGTGCCTCTAGTCTCACGAGGGTGCAATTCAAGGGCTCGCCATCCTGGGTGCGTCAATTCATGAAGAGGAAGGGCTTTGCTCTACGGTGCCGTACTTCTGTGATCCAGAAACAAACACGCGAGTCGATGGGCGCGCGATACTGTTAAAAAATTGGCCGGGTATACACACAAGCAGCATTTAAATGAAAATAAATACTGTCACCATTGTGCAACCTGTCGAGTCGCAATTATTTCAAGGTAAGGATGTCTTTCGGTACTTTTTCCATTGAAGAAGATTTTTTTTATTTTTAGAATTGGTTAGTTGGGTGTCGACCTATATTCCGGTCCGACCTATAGTCCTGTTTTTACGGTACATGTCGTAAGGATGTTTGAGTCATGTTGCGACCTTCCAGTCACCAGTTTGCTGACGGTTTAATCACTTGTCATTCCACGCCTCCATGTGAGACGTAACAACCCGGTCGACCAGTCTGGCTTCACCACACACACCGGCGACGATGCCGAACTACACCGGGTTCGACGCTGAATGGGACCCTTAATGCTACTGCATTAAAATCCGAAAGGAGCTTTTTGTTTTCTTTGCTACAGTCGCAGACATTTTGTTCACACTTGGCAACTGTCCAAAGTAAATGCATTGCTTTGCGCACATACATGCTCGACTGTATTCGCATCACTTTTCTTTTGTTATTACATCTTGATCAACACAAAAAGCTTGACCTAGAACAAATCAAACTTAGATAAAAATTATGTAAAATGCTAACACTTATGTAAAAGCTGCGTCACGCAGCGTTGTATATGCACCATATTTATTTGTGCAATTTGCGCACTCTTTTTCTTAAAACTAAGGCTTCAAAAGGGGGGTGAGCAAATTAAGCGAAGATTTCGTGAACACATCAACTTTACAAAGCACATACCATGCAATATTTATGGCATATAGCTGCATATAAAAGATGACCCCGCACTCATGCCCCTCGCTCGCCAAAAAAAGTTTCCAAACATAAATCGATGTATCGCCCCCGACCAACGTTAGTGTGATGGCATGACTGTGCATGCGCAGCTCAAAGCAACAAACATAGAACATCACAATCGCAAGCCAGTGGCCAGAGGCAAATGGAGGTAGGTATAAAGCGATAAGACAGTGCCCTTGCATGCAGCCCGGCTGAGCTGCAGCAAACAGAATAGCCAATTGTTCGGTAGTATCGAATTCTGGCGCGATGCACGCAGAGGAGGTTACCGGAAGTTTGCTCTCGTAGCTGTTCATACGGAAAAGAGACCGCTCGCACGAGCGAGCCGGGTAAACGGAGCGTGACTGACTTTTTCTTACCGGAAGCAATTTACAAACAAATTACCGACTTTTTCCGACATCGCTTGCTCGTCAATCTTCCCATGCCTGCCCTGCACACACCCGCATGCATGCTGGCGTGCTTGCGCAGCGGGCAGCGCATATTTTACTTGCAAAATATACAAGCAAAATTTTTTGTGTGAAAGCGCTCCTCACTAGCAAAGCTGAAAAACCCGAGGTATATATGAATCCTCAACTTTCGACAAAACGGAAGCAGCGGAGGCCTTGCACAGCTGCTCCGTCAATGCATGGAACCAGCACCCCTACCCCAGCCACTCCCCGCGCGCGGCTGCCGACAGTGGCTGACAAACGGATTTTGCATGCGGTTGCCTTTGAGGCATTGTTGCCTGAAGTCCTTTCACACGTCCTAAGCGGTTTAAAGCCCTACCATTTTTTTCTTCAAAAATCCAGGTAAAATGTTGAGGTTGTGCAAATAATGCGTGGGTGCAAATTATGCAAGTAAACACGGTTCGTTTTGCAAGGCAGCAGTTACATCACAAAAAAAAAGGCAGCGCACGCAATTCTTTTGCTTCTGTGTCACGTCTTGCCATGACAGAGTTGAGCCTATGCTGCCTGAAAGAGCACAGAAGGCGTTGAGATGGTATTAATCAAACACACATAAATATGCGCTTAATTAAGCACAAACTGTTTCAGTTGACAGCCATTGTTATTTAATTTTGCCACTAGCTTCGGGAGCTGTGTGTCCACATGCTCTTTTTTTTTTGTGCACATCTCGGGCAGGAAAGACCGAAAGCCATGATGTGTGGGGTTCCTCACCATCGTTTGAAAACTGTTGGGGGTTGCCCAATGCTAAAAAGAATGAGAACCACTGATCAAGAGAGAAGGCTTCTGTCAAGCAACACATCTTAAGCCAGAAACCTCTAATGCACGACAAAAGCCACTGACTACGCAGTTTCAACATGTCGACTTCCGAAAGTTCATATTTGTAAGCCCTAACTCACCACTTTTTTTCACGACACATTCCGCTGTTTGCTAGTGGCCAAGCACAAATGTGAGGAATTCCAAAGCACACAGAATTCTGCATTACTTCCATCAGTGAAAACAAACGAGTACTTATATGTTTGCAGCTATGACCTACCGGTGACGGTGTACTCGCGGACAGTTCCCTTGACTTCCCAAACGTGGTTATAATTCTGCCCGTGCAAGCGGCAGTGGATGCGGTAGAGAGCAATGTGGCCCCTGGCCACTGATGGTGCCAGCTCACTCCAAGAGATGTGCATGGTTGTCGGTG